>NC_047145.1:10564749-10692249 GCF_009829125.3 Periophthalmus magnuspinnatus | reverse complement strand
GATGAGCTCCTTTGTTGTTGGACATGTCACTAGAAAAAAAAAGAAGAAAAAAACAAATCTGATTGCACGATCATGTTTGGTTCTGGCTCAAGAGCTGATGAAGGACATGGTAATAAGACTGAATAAAAGAACAAAGATATCTCTGTGACAAAGTGGGCCTTTGTCCCTTTTTAATAGTACTATAACTTGGTTTGTGCATATGTCTGTTCATTTTCAATAACTTTTCAATACTAAACTAAATAGAACTATCCCGGTTTTGTTTAGTTTTTCAATCAGTTAAATCACCACACACTAGTTAGTTTAAACATATTTTATTTAGTTAAATGTGTCAATCCAGTTCAATACAGCAATCCTCTTACCTGCATCTCCACATGGTCCAAACAAAGAGGGGGCGGGCCCTATGTCAGCCATTTTATAGGCTTGAGAGGGGTCGTGGGCCGGACCATGCGGAGGGGAAAACTGGTTTAAGTTTGTTTATTTCTTTGTGTTAATGTCTTATGTATTTTTGTTTCAATGATATAAGTGTTTATAGTTTATTTTGTTAAACACTTTAGTAAAGGGACTTGGGCCCTGAGATATGGTTTATGGTTTATTATATTGAAGGAAATGCTAATTTCTCCAGCACCTGGAGAAAAGATGGAGCATACCGGGGGAGGAGCTTCCGGTGCAGGAGAGTATTTTAGCAGGGCTAATTAGACAGATGAGAGACATCAGTGTAGCCAGTGCACGCGTGGCTTTTTCCTTAGTTGTTTAAGTTTTGTTGCTTAGTTTTTGTTGAGCACTGTTAATTTTTTTAAATATGTATTATTTTTTGTGTTCACGGGGTACCACTATGCGGATAATAAATTTTGTCTAATGGGACTTCTTTTGAGTCTGCCTCCTATTTGATCACTTTGGGCCAGCTTCCCCACAATCTCTCTGTATAAAAAATACCGGCAGATATCTTTGTGGACCTGCCCAGCAATAAGGAATGCTAAATGATATTAAAGAAGTGTTTGCAAAGTGGACTTTTTCTGAACAAACTGAAAAACTGTTCTAATGTAATGCAGATTTTGTATTGTTTTGTTTTAGTCTGCACAGCTGTTTGCTTTGCGGCCCTCTGAGAAAATGTAGTAGACTTTAAGTATACGTGGTGATGTAGACAGTATACTAAGTACACTACGTTTATTCAGGGGAGCACGCTGCCGACGGGGATCATACTAGAAGAGTGTACTTAAGAGTTTCATTAAGATAACACGTTAACTAAAGGAAGGTTTTAATTAATTTTTTGTACTTTTTTTAATAGGATGAATACCTAGTAGTACTTTTTGGGTGCTTACATAAAGTCCATAGAATTCTCCTTTACAGTATAGCATATGAGCATCTGATAAACCACTCTGACACTTTGACAATGTAATCCCTCAGAGTGACCCATGGTAGAAAGGGTTTCAAAGGTCATCTGGACAATGTTTTTAAAATGGAGACATTTCGGCTGCCATCTGCAAGTCATGATCAACCTGAGGACAGTATAAAATTGAAAATTACTTCAGGAGCTCATAGATGTTCTTGGAGTACAGCAATGTTTGTTGCAGCCTTCTTAAGACATTTTGTACGGCTGCCTTTGCATTCTGAACAACTGAAGGCCTTCTTGAGAAAACAAAGCCGTATGATGATAGAAGTTCTTACATTGTTCTCAAGTGGGTTTTTGTAATGCATCTTTACAGTGGTCCTATTCATATGTTTAATCACACATTCACAGTTTGTCTATGTGCAAGTCAAGAGGCTGTCAAGTCATCGTTACAATGTTCTCAAAGCCTTTGGCACATTTTGCAGGTTGGATTCTGAACAAAATGTAAATTATGATCTTTATATTAGTGATGTGATGTTCATGAACAAGTAGGTTCTTCTGAATAGTTTCTTAACGTGAACGCATGGAACTGTATCAAACTTTTTCTAGATTTAATGCATTTTTATATTGGTTAATGTGAAACTAACACAAGAATCAGCACAGAAGCAGAGTAAACAACACAAGTGGGAGCTTTGTGGACAAAAAAATATATATAATGACTTTTTTTTTCATTATTTCAAAGGGTAAACACACTCTCTGTCAGTTTGAACCATTTTAAGCAAATCTAAGTCTTGGTCATTTGTAGATAAAGTTCTCATATTGTGTTCTGTCATATAAATAAATAGTAAAAAGCACCAGTCTTTTGAAGGGCTCTTTGAAATGAACGGATGCAAAAAATTCAGATCCCATGAAAAAGCTGAAAGTGCCATCACTACTATGTATGTTGTCATGTACTGCATTAACATTTTGTATTGTGTTGTTTTCTTCTTATATAATACACTACAAATTAACTAATGAGTTTGATCCCAGTTCCTCCCAGTGCTGTCCTTGGGAAAGACACCCATCTTACTTAATTTGTAAGTGAAAAATTGGTAGTGGTTGTTGAAGTTGTTGGTTCAGAGTAACAGCCACATCCCTATCAGTTTGCCTCAGGGCAGATGTGGCTACTAATGCATTACCAATACCATACTACCTGCTTCACTAATACCATATTTGTCTATAGTTCAACAGATGCCTCCGAGCCTTCATTTGCTGCTCCTCTCCGCGCCACAACTCCACCCTCAAGTCCTTCTCCCGGGCCACAAGAACACTTCGCACCTTCCGCCAGGAGAGGGAGCACCCCGCCCTGTCGCTGTCCATCCGTAAAGGATCATTGGACAATCCCCAAAACCACCAGAACCACCTCCGTACCCCAAACCCTACCCCACTCAAGTCAGGACCTCCCTCGCAAAGCCCCCCTCCCAAAGCGCGAGTCATTCTGGTGGCCCACTACAGGGAATAATGGGATAACGCAAAACGGAGAGAATGTTTACACGCTCCACGGAAAAGCATGCAGACGTTGAAGGGTCTATATTCCTCTGTTTTCTATGTTATAATGTTGTTTCCTCATCAAAAACATAACTGGAGCTGTGTTTTGTTTCATTCACACATGTTAACACACAAATCCTGCATATTTAGGCTGTGTTCTTCTCTCAGACAGAAAACTCTCTGTTGCACCTTGTGATGTCATGTGTTAATCCAGAAAGTGCTCCTGTGTGTTTTTAAACTTCATACACCTTCACTAGAATCATTTGGACGATTTCATCCCTGCAGTTGCCAATCTCTACGGAACTAAAGTATAAGGGAGTTGTTAACTTGAAAACTACCATTACATGACATCACAAGGTGGAACAGAGCATTTTGGGCTTAGGCAGACTAATAATAAAAGGATTATGCAAACATATGTGAATGAAACAAAAGGCAACTCCAGGTATGTTTTTCATGAGGTAACAACATTCTAACATGGCTTACAAGAATCCATTGTGTGTAATATAGGACCTTTAATGAATATACAAATCCTCTTCTAAGAGCTGGCGCACAGCAGGCTCAGCAGGGGGCTTAGGGGCTCCTCTCCATGCTGTGAGTGAGAGCAGGGATTTAAAGACATCCATGATACAGGAGCGCAGTGTCTTATGTTTAGACTTGTGTTGGAGCAGGGACCAAGGCAATCTGCAGTCCACATGTTTGAATTCATCTGCTACACCTGCAATCAGAATTAGCACCTGTCACTACATTTTAAGGAGCTCTCTTTAGAAAGTGTGTCTGTGGTTTTAAACATAGCCTATATGTTCTACAGAATGATGATGGCTTTTAAGACTTTTTAGAGCTAGAAAGGCACAAATACCTAGCCTTTAGTGACCAAAAATACAAAAATCGCACATGCTACAATCATTTTAAAAGACAAATTTGCCAGATGAAAATTATAACTAACAATTTAGGTTCTTATTAAGATTTTTTTTTTTTTGTATTTATTTCATTTCTGTTTTTGTTTTTTGTGTTTCCTTTTTTTTTTTTTTTTTTTTTTTACAATTTTGATCTTTTTTTTGCTGTAAAATTTTAAAATTCTATATTTTTGGCAACCAGAGTTAGAAAACATTTAAGAGGGGGTATTACAGAGTCCATTTTTTGGTGCTTTCTACCATGTTATGTTGTACCCTCATCAAAAACATGTCTGAAGTTGTTTTATATGCTGTCCATGCATGTTTGAGTAATACTGTGTTCTCTCCCGGACACTATTCAAACCCCACACGGCAAGTTTTTATAACAATATACAGAAGCAGTATACAAAACAACACTACGACTTGACAGACCTGATGCGATGTGCAGTAATTTCATTAGCGGGATGCACGCCGATTGTACTGTGATAGTGCTCTGAAGGGGGTGTGACTTAGCGTGTAGAGCAAAGGGAGGAGGAGCTCTTTCAACAAAAAGCGAAAATGAAACATTTTAATATGTTGTTTTTGATGACTATAGCATTTTCAAAACAATAAACATGGTGATCTAAATATATGTTATGTGTTATCAACGAATACCCCTAAGTGTAATACCCTCTCTTTAATCTTTTATTCCTACACAAATAACATTGGGAAACAACAGCAAAGTAAAATCAGGTATTAAGCAATATAGCATAGCTCAGGTGGTCAATTTTAGCACAGTTTAGATACAGGGCTAAGAGGGCTAATCCAATAAATTAAGACACAGGATTATTATTTACCATAAAAATACCCCCCCCCCCCCCCCCAAAAAAAAAAAAAAATAAAATAAAATAAATCATATGAAACAAATATTGTCAACTGCAGTAAAAGAATCCATACGTATTTAACCACTATCTTGGTCTGTGTCTCCAACACTAGTTTAAACCCTTTTTAGAATGTATTACCCTCACCTCCTTTGTACAGTATTTGCCACATGACTTACTTCCTCTGGCCTCCAGGGGGCAGATGCTTAACCTTTTGACCCTTTACTGGCTCCCAGTGTTGGTACAGAACCAGAGGCCATGACACCCCTCCCTCAGTGCACATGAAGAGGTCTACTGGAGCAGACTTATACTCATTTCAAAAACTTGTGGTAGCAGTGGAGTTATGTGTTCAACTATGGAAGTCAGTTGGCATCATTGTCAAAAAGAGATGACAAAAATTAAACTATGTAAAAAATGAAATTAGCTCTTGAGCCATTAATTTTCCAACTCTTTATATTTATTTTTGCCTGGAGCTAAAATGTAATTGTCACATTTAGGTAAAACTGTCAGCTTTTTTCCTATTTAGTCTTCAATAGTAAGTAGAGGTTCAACCTTGCGCCACAAGCTGGACTGTTGCAAGATTTGAGTTTTCAAATTCATGAGAATCCATCTAGTATGGTATGGAATATGCTCCAAGTGTGTTTTTTCCTGCTAGGGGCTCGATGTGAAGCAATTTTCAGTCAAAATTCATATAAAATTTGCTTTTATTGATGCTTTTTGACGACTAGATCAACAGTACAGGCCCATCACACACACTGATTAAACATCAGGGCAGACTGATGTTGGCAGTGATGACTTTTTTTTTTCATAAAGTCTGGCGCCTAACCTAACCAGCCCACAGAGAGTGAAGACAGACACATTCTGTCTTTGCTTGGGTGTGCGTGTTCTATGGGCTGTATGCTGCTCCACACTTCCTCATAGAGAAACAGCTCCAGCCGCTCCTCTGCGCTCACTCTCTGTGTCATCACGTTTGCTCGTGCTTTGTGTTCCAGCATTAGGAGTGTATATTAAAATTTAAAAATATATATATTTATATTTGCTGACAAGGTAATGATCTGCCATTAGCCAAGCTGATAAAGGCCAAGTTTGACTGAAAAATATACAAATATACCCCATTCAATTCCATTATTTTTGTTGATCCAAAGCAAATAAAGGTTTGTGCAAATTGATTTAAAGAGAAAGCAGGCATAATAGATGTATGTAGGGTCAAGATGAATTATTTGTGATTGTAGACAGTTTGTTCCCACTGAATGAAATAATAT
Organism: Periophthalmus magnuspinnatus; assembly: GCF_009829125.3. NCBI lineage: Eukaryota > Metazoa > Chordata > Actinopteri > Gobiiformes > Gobiidae > Periophthalmus > Periophthalmus magnuspinnatus. Next base: position 10,686,383 of record NC_047145.1, on the reverse strand, counting down.
AGTCCATCCACTTGGGGTCTGTAAAGAATGTTATGGTTAGAGAATATAACCATGGTTCTGAGTGAAGCGACCCCTCCGTGTCTCAAGACAATATGGTTAAATAAAAACACTTAATTTTGATGTAAACTGACTTCCATATATAACTCTTTTTTAGTTGTGTCTGTCACATGTTTGTACTTTTGAAACTTTTGTAATGTGTTATGTTCTATATGAAAAACCAGCATGTTTTGCCCAGTATTAGCCTGTTAGCGGTGACATAGCACGGCAGCACTTTACAGACTCAGATGAACCACATCAAGGGTAAAACACAATTCTCTCAATACAACATGCAGTAAGTAGGTCAGGAGTTGAACTTGTAATTATTATAAAGAATTATAAATGCAAAAGGAAATAATACTCTTTTATAATCAAACAAAATAATTCAGGAGGAAATGGGGTTGTTTGCAAAGGCCTTTCTATGTAAACAGGTCAGGAGTATTTTGTTGTTTAAGTGTGTATGATTTTCAAATTAACATGAAAAATGAACAGGACCTTTTCCTCACCATCACAGTATGTAATATGTACAGGAAGTTTGACATATTTGCAGAGGTGAATACTGTATTTACCATTATGTTACTTGGAGCGACTTGTATCTGTCTGAGGATTCTTTTTACCAGCTTCATTCACTGTGTGTATTGTCTCACCATGGTAACTACTGAACATTCCACCATAGAAATACACATAGAACACCCCCTGCATAATGTCACTGCAATGTATGAATTAAAAAAGATGATTACTGCCAATTACCGCACAGCACCTAACATCTTGTAGTGTGACATTTAACAATCTTTTAATACGATCCAAATTGAGTAGTGGACATCAATATTATAAAAGGAGATCTGACAGTCAAAATGAGACCACTGTGTGCTATCTGCATCAAATTACAAAACATTTTTATCTTCCACAAACCAGAAAGGATGGTTGGTGTGCTGTTCGCTTGCTAGTTATTATTAGCCATGGCGTGACAGCAAACTCCAACCTGTTGTGAAAACGGCTGTAATCTTACTATGGTGATTAATTAGGACACAATGCTTAAGTCTGAACCATAGACTGTATATCTAAATGGGCATAGCTAACCTGCTAGCCGCCATGTTCCAAATAGGAAGTGATCATTGACCCTGACTCCAATTCACTTTACACTGAAAAATTGTCGCCCCTCTCTCTGTAGCTCCTGCTGTCAGGCTTGTCATTTCGGTCTTAAAATGTTCATAATAACCCGCTCTATATAATACTGGCATTTCTATTCCGCTATTGTGCCTGTAAATCAAGATATAAACATTAATAACAGACAAAGCAGGCACCTTCTTTCCCCGAGGTCACTTCCACTAAGCTTCATGATAAACCAGCGAGCAGGAAGAGGCGTTACCTTACTTTACCTTACTCTTTGGTTCCTATGACGCTCGTGGTTGGAACTTGGCTCCAAATTTGCCCCTATAACTGCTCTAGCCTCGATGAGCTTCATTCAACTGGAGCTCAACGCTGTGGGTGACGTCACACTCCCTTAATCCATTTGTTTATACAGTCTATGATTTGAACCACTGCAGACAGTTTAAATTGAGTTCTGTTTTTGACATTTTCGAGCCCACCTCTGCAGATCTGTCAGTTATATGCAATTCCATTCTGCCTTCACCCGCACTGTGCCCGGGCCCTGTGGAAACTGCTGGAATCAAAGCCATCGGTGTTTCATTTTTATCATGAGGGATTTGTCATTCACTTCACAGTTTGAAGTTTGTCTGTGCGTTTTTGTGTTTTTGTGTGTGTTTTTGCGATAAAATAAAAGATTTAAAAGAAAAGTGTGTTGAATTTACCAAACTGTGCCATGTGTGTATCCATGTTTTCCTCTGCATATAATTGTGTTGATTAATTCATGAATTATTAACAGAGGTTATTTACTGGGAGTGGGGAGATTAATGTTCTCAATTACGGCTTTCAGTGTTGTACAGGGTTTAGAATATCACCGTGAAGAAGTAACGAGATGAGGGCAAACTAACGAAGCAGCTGTTCATTGGTAATTATGATGTGTTTGGAGCAGCACACAATTATTTAAGTGCATTTGACACATTCATATATTTTGGTGGGATAGTGCCTTTGGTTAGTATTTATCATAGTTTTATGTTGGTTAAGTGGCAGTTTCTGAAGAAATTTAGAAAATAAAAAGTTGGAAGATTCAGGAAGTGGCTGTGAGATATATAATGTGCTTTTTCAAAGCGCTACACTATAGTCATTATTCATTCATTTCCACACTTGGTGATGGTAAGCTACTATTGTAGCCACAGCTGCCCTGGGGCAGCCAATCTGCACCATCAGCCCCTCTGACCACCACCTATCATTCACACACACACCACTTTCATACTAGGCAATGTGGGTGAAGTGTCTTGCCTAAGGACACAACAACAGAACTTTGTCCAAGTGGGACTCGATCCTCTGACCTTCGGGTTGGGGGACCAACACTCTAACCACTGAGCCACTGTCGCCCCAATATATAACGGAATAGCCCTATACATCAATTCCACCCCAAACATAGGCAATTTATGCACAAGGAAGGTATTTTCTGGCAGTTAAACATTGATTTAATGAGGGGGTATTATGCAAAATAGATATTTGGAGCTTTGTACCATGTTATAACGTTCCCTCATCAAAAACATGCCTGAAGTGGTTTTATATATCATCCCTGCATGTTTCAGTATTTTAGCCATCACTCATGGTTAGCTGTAAGATTCTGTGCAATGCTCAGCCCACAAGCCTTCATCACCCATGCTCCCACACGACAGTTCTCCATAAATATACAAAAGCATGAAACAAAACTGTACACAACAAACCTGATGCAATGTTAGCAGTTTCATTAATGGGATGCATGAAGATTGTGTTCAGATAGCGCTGTGAAAAGGGAGTGACTTAATCTATATCCCCAGAGCTCAAAATTCTCTGTGATGTCATGAAGTGGAAGTTTTCACGTTAACAGCAAAATTTTACCTTTAGCTCAGAAGGGATTGGCCATTACAGGGCTGAAATCATCCATATGATTCTAGTGAAAGTGTATGGAGTTTAAAAACACAGTGGAGCACTTCCTATATTATGGCATCATCAAGGTGGAACATAGTGCTTTCAGTTTGAGAGAAGAACTCAGCCTAAATATGCAGGATCTGTGTATTAAACATGTGTGAATGAAAGAAAACCTTTGCTTTGGTTTCTGATGTTTTAGAACTTGAAATAATGCCTATGTCTTGAAAGCACACATTTCATACATCAGTCTGTGTCCACTCAGCTGCAGAGGGAATTATCACGGGAAAAAACAAAAGCAATATGGCCCTGGCATGCTAACATAGGCATGCAGTTATAATGAACACAATTTCAAGTCTGACGATGATGTATGGACTTAAAAACAGTGCAGGAGCCCTTCAGATTTCCTTTGACATCACAACCTGTGGGAAATTGAAATGAAGTGATTTCTAAGGCTCAGAGTAAGACAACTTCATAAACAGGATTAATGAAAAAACAACTTCAGGTATGTTTTGATAAGATAACCGCATGTCTTTTATCATACATTTTTCAGGCTGTTAAAATTACATTTGAACAGCAGTATTTAACAATACCAAAGTCATTTTTTTTAACTGTGTCCCCCCCCAAATTGTTACGCAACATTTATAAATTCAGTGTGTATTTTTCAAAGAAGTGGCATAAGAACAGAGCACTGGGCTTGAAAAAGTAAAAGGGTATGTAACTCAAACATGCATAGATGACATAGGCCCTGTTTCAAGAAGCAGGTGTAAGCCAAACTCATGGTTTGTTAAAACTGAAAAGTGGTAAACTCAGAGTTTTCAGTTTCACAGAGAGAGCGAACCTAAACCCTCAATCAGTCACCATGGTAACTCACTCTGTGAACCTAACCTGGTCCAGAACAGCTTTTATTCGTCTAACTTAGAGTTTAACAGAGCCTAGTCCTGAGGGAGAGCTCTGATTGGATAGTTCACTTCCTCATTCACAGAACTATAGGAACCGTTCAAAACAAGGTTTTAATAATGAGGCTTTAACTTTAAGTGAAGGCCTTTTCCATTTTTATGCATTTTGTTTCTATTTGTAATTTATAATATAACACAGCTGATGGCTTGACGTATAACTCTACTTCAAACCTGATTTCTAAAACAGGAAACTGTCTGCGTAGGATAACTCTGAGCCAGGAATTAAACTCTGTGTTGGTTCAACCTGTTTTGTGAAATAGGGCAATAATATAAAACCTCTTCAGTCAGGGGACAGACAATTTTGACATCTGTGAAAGAAAACAAATAAATACTCAGGATTATGCAAATGTGTGAAGAAAATGTTACACAACTCCAGCTATTTTTTGAGGGAACAACATTATAACTTAGCTGTTTATCAGTTTAGCATAACAGACGAGCTCGAAATCAAGAGAGCTCATACATACAATGACTTATTTTATGTGAATACCAATGATAAGTCTGGTTTAGGGATAAACAGCACATTCTTTCATTATCAACTCTAATCAACAACTCGAGATAACAACGATATGTGAGTTTACACAGACTGTAAAACATGCCAGAGTTTAGATAGTACAAAGCACTGAAATGATTAAAGGAATTTAAACTCTGGTGAGTAAACATACGATTACACATGTACTAATCCAGGAATGATACTACCTTCAAAGTCTATTACAATACTACTGTATATAAGACTCAATACTGTTACAGTACTGAGATGTTATTGGTTTGTTTGGAATGTTCCACAGTATGGCATTAAACTTGTCTAACTCCAAGTAGGTGATGTGAAAAGTCAGATCTGTGGCGAGAGTAAGAATGCCTGTTTTTGAGGTATTTTGGAACATTAGAAACCCCTGAATAAATGCTAAATAGATTTTTTTTTAAACATACTAGGCAAATAGGCAAACCAATTACATCACCATGGAGACAAGAAGGTTACGTACCCTCCATAAGAAAACTTACATAGTACAGCTTTAATATTGTAGTTCTCCTGATATGGTTAAAAAGCAAAAACTATTAAGGAATAGTCAGATTTTGTTGAATATTTATTTTTTTGTGTGTGAGTCAAAATTTTCATTATTATTTGACAATAAAATGCTTTCTAATAAGATGCACACAGCACGCACGCACATTTTTAGACTTCAAAAGCGGCTTGTACAATCAGGTATACTTTAATTAACTACATTTTAACAAGTTTAAAACAAAAACAAGGTCTTCAAATTATTTCACAATTGATGTAGCCTATATCTGAAAAAAGTACCAGTTTGAACCCGGTTTGTCCTAATTTAACCCCACTATTCTGATGTATTCCTTTGCTTTCATTATCATTACCTTTTCATGGCCCTTTAGCTCCACTGGTGTTAATGAGTACCTCATTATAAGTTCAGGCTATTTACACCTTTGAAATTCTTCTTCACATCTGTAGCGTCCTCTTCTCACTCTACTACTAAAAGACTTCACTTCATTTGTGCGCATTGAGTACTATAGGTGTCCTTTTTCCCAACATAACCTGCGTGCTGCCATCAATCTTAGAAGCGGGTGGCGAAAGTGGGATTTGCACCTCTAAGATCAGATCACAGCTGGCGAGAGTGATGAGAAGAGGCGTGATCTGCTCAAGTAAGAACCACTTAACCCGGTGATTTTGTACAACCAAAAGCTCTGGAGTTAGTTTACTTTGAACATTAGATAGTTCTCTTCTGTCTACTCCTTCAGAGCCTATGCTACCAGTCAAAAGTTTGGACACACTTTTTTGTTTCATGCAAATTTTTGTTTTATTTTCATGACAATGTACAATTTAGATTCTCATTCAAGGCCTCAGAACTATGAATGAACACAAAGTGTGAAAAAACAAAACATTTCTTCAAATAACCACCCTTTGCTTTCATCACTGCTTTGCACAATCTTGGCATTCCACTAATGAACCCTGACAAGGCACAGTTGTGAAGTGAAAACCATTTCAGGAGGCTGCATAATGAAGCTCACTGAGAGAAGGCCAAGGGTTTGAAACGCTGTCGACAAAGCGAGGGAGGCTGCTTTGAGGAATCTGAATCAATTAAGTTTGCTGGATAATTCTAGGCATCTTCACAGCTTCATATATTTCTTCAGTAGAAATCTACAAGGTCAAAAGTACTCAACATAAAGAAAACATACCTGGTGTTGTGTTTTGTTTCATTTCCATGTTTCAATTGTCTTCTATATTTGCCTCCCTCTTCAATGCTTAAAACGATCTTATTCTTAAAGCTTTTTCATGTTTTTGAACTCCATATTTTTTCGCCAAACTTGTGTGGATCATTTCAGTCTTCAAATTACCATTAAAGCTAATATGGCCAAGTAGTAATTTGCCGATCCGTTAGCATCATGCACCAAGTGTTCTCTGTTGTTCATTAAGACCACAGACTGTATAAAGAAATGGACTAAGTGAGTGTGACGTCATCTGTAGCGTTCGGCTCCAGCCAAATGAAGCTCATCGAGGCTAGACGTTACAAGGGCGAATCTGGAACCGAATATCATAGCAACCAAAGAGCCAATCTGGAGCCAGGCTGTTGAAGGTAACGCCCCTCCCCATCCGCACCGCTCGTTTAACAGGGAGCAACGCTGTCAATCAAACCTGTTGCTCACGCTAGCGGGAGTGACCTCTGGGAAAGAAGAAGGCGTCTGATTTGTCTGTTCATTTGTTGATTTATGGACAAAATCGCAAAATAAAATCACCAGGATCAATACAAGGTCAATATGAACATTTTAAGACCAAAATTACAAGGCTCACTGCAGCATTTACAGAGAGAAGGGTGACAGTTTCTCAAAGTAAAGTGAATTGGAGCTATAGTCGATGGAGCTGGAAGCGGAATTTATATATAAAGTCTATGGTTAAGACTTAAGTTTTTGTTCACGGTTTAGTAAGGTTAAGTTATTATGAAGTGGTACCAAAGTTTCTACAGGCAAGTCGATCATACCAAGAGGAATGCCTTGTCCGTGCCCCAGTTTTGCTTTAATACCACATACTACGATCATCAGTAACTGTGACCTTTACCCCAGTGAACCTTGGACTGACCTCTTCAACCTGAATAGACTCCATAATGTTGAGTAACGACCAGTGTTACCACCATCTTACCATTCCTTTGTGACACTCTGAGCTTCTACCCTGCAGACCTACAGATATAATACTAATCAGCGTTCGTAGCCCCGCTCTCTTTCTCCAAAGTGACTCCTGTCCGTGTGGATAAACAAAGGGAGGGTACTCAAAATGGCGATGAGTCACGGGAGATAGATGAGCCTAATTCCACACTCCTATTGATGCCAGAAAACAATCAACAGAACAACACAGCCCATAATTAACGATCAATGCTCCGACATGTCCTTAGTGTGTCCCCCTGGTGTAATTGCATTGTGAACGTCCTCCATTAAAAGTGCCGGCGACTACTGGACCATTCGAGACCAAACAGGACAGGAAGACTCATTACTTCAATATTTTTAATTGGTTGAAATGAATTGTTGTTGTGTGTTGTAATAATGATGGAATTTGTTATAATGATGGAATTAAGAAGTTTTTTTTGGTCCAGACAAAAGAATCAAAGGGGCGTAAAGGTGAATTATATAACCTTTCTGGCAGAGGATCCGGTATCTGCTTTTCTCTGCGGAGATGTTTGCTTTGCCTGGAATGTTCCACAGTATGTAACTTAGCTATCTCCATGGAGACAAGCAGGTGGCACCCTCGGGTCCAGTTACGAGTCGAGTCGGTGGCGAGGCGAGCCTGCTCACACTAAGAATCCATCATTTTCAAGGTATTTTTAGGCAATGAAAATACATATAATTGAATACATTTGAGATTGATAATGTTAATGCCATATTGTGGAATATTCCAGAGACCAGAAAAGTAACACAGAGGAGCTTTAGATCACATGCAGGTAACATTATTCTAAAATTCCACTTATGTACATAATTACCTCTTGTGTCCTGTTATAGTTGCTTCAAAATAGTGTTTTTGAAAGGAGAAAAATTTGCAAAGCACCTTAGAACAACTTACACTGCTCTGCTGACCAGACCAGACCTCTGTTAAGATGCAATGAGACCTTTGAGACACAAAGGCCACTCAGAAGTGCAGTGGAAATGTTGCTGCAGCTGAATTTCCCTCAGGATCAATAAAGTATAAAAGAATACCAGTCTTACTTTCTGATTCACAAACAATAAAAACAGTATGATTAAAATCGGACAATCCACAACATTCTTCTTATTTTGACACTAAGAGGATTTACAGTCTGTACAGGGGCAAGACAAATTTTACTTTAATACATGATGTAAGTAAGATGGTGCAGGATTTTTGTCTGTTGATGACTTACACATCTATGGGATATTAACCACACATAACATATTTAAATAATAATGTCAGCTTTTCACGTTTTGAAAATGCTATATTTGTTGAAAAAAAAATTAACATGTTTAATACGTTTTGTTTCCCCCCTCCCTTTGCTATCTGTAGTTAAGTCACTCCTGCTTCAGAGTCCCACCATTAGCTTGCACATCACATCAGGTTTGTGAAGCTGTAGTGTATTGTTTTGTATTATGTTTTTTTTATACTTATAGAAAAGTGTCATGTGAGCATGGGTGGACAGACTCATACTGCTAACCGTCAGTTCAGACAAGATCGATCACTAAATTACTAAAACATGCATGGATGACATATAAAACCTCTTCATACATGTTTTTGATGAGGGAAGAATGTTATAGCATGGTACCAAACTCCAAAAAGTCAATTTTGCATAATACTACTTTTTAATAGATGACAAAATTGGGTAGGCAACAGGTTAATTAATTTTGTTTATCAGATTAACACAATACTCAAATAGTTTTTAAGTCCATTAACTTTTTTTTTCTCTTGGCCATTTCTCTTGGGTCATTTTTCTTTGCTTTTTATAATTTACAATTGCAGTCTGCATCAGACTGACACATCCCAATCTTCTTACAAAAGACACAGCATTATTTACCACCGAGACACCACCTCAGCGGGTATTCTTCTCCCCCATAGCGCTCGTTTCAAAGCTCCATGATTCATCTTGTGATAAACAGCACACAAAATATATTTAATTGGTTAGAGATTACCTCGAATCAGTATTTACCTAACGATGAGCACGAATGCAACTTTTTTGTCCTTGCTTTTATTACACAGACTACATTCATTTTTGCTATACAGCTTTAGAGCAATTTACCCAAACATGTCTTCAAGCGTCTATGCATCGATCAGTGTTTGGACCATATGGCGCTGGTCTGTGGAGGGAGTTGTTCAGAGAGAGGCTACACATAACAAATTGGCTGAACATATGCTGTACCTTTGTGGATGTGTTAATTAGGTTACCAGAATAGAATGCAGTCTCGACCTGGTAAAGGAAATTCCACTGTGAAAAAAAACAATATTTATGACTTTTATTTTTTGGAGATTGTAGTTTCCTCATCAAAAAACATAAATGGCATTATGTTTCATGTTTCATGTATGTTTGATTAAATCTTCATAAGATGCTTTACCTGATTTTATGACATGAAAAAAATGGGTGCTGATCCGTTTTGTTTTTAATACTTACATACTTACAAATCACCATGTTGCATCATTTGTCTCCATGGATATTATTTATTATTGCCTTGCCTGGAATCTTCCACAGAAGGGCATTAACAATATATTTCTCCATGGAGATCAGGTCACTCCACCAGGCCAAGTTACAGTTACAGGCCAGATCTGTGGAGAGGTGACGCCACTCTCAGTAAGAATGCATGTTTTCAGGATAGCCTATATGTTTTGACAGTGACCATAAGTGTTGAAAAATTGCAATATTCAGGCAAAGCAGTAACAAAACAGGGGAAGTAGCAGACCATACACCAGAAAAGTTACACAGTGCACCTCAGGTTATAAAATGTGAAATTCCTTTAATTAGAAATATAAAATCATTCTCAGTTTAATATATTCTGTTCATCTTTCATAATTATTTCCCTCATTAACCAACCACAAGAGATACGCAATTAATTCAGACAAAAATCTCTGGATGGCTCTAAGCAACTGTGTGGTTTTTTTTGGGTTTTTTTTTTTTTCAAATCCATCCCGCACAACACATAGGACATTGGACATTCTTCTTATCCTTGTCCAACCTGAGAATTCACAGAGACATGAGAGAAGCATATCTGGGGGGACCACGGCGCCTAATGTGGCAGTCAGCAGCACAAAGCCAACAGAGCAATTATCCAAACCTCCAAAGCAACAGTGGTTTAGACTTTGAAATTTTTACAAGATGGCAAGAAAGAAATGTCCACGTTAGTTAGACGCCTAGAAATTTGAATGTCTGCATTTCAAGATATTTTTTGACTGGTTTCAAATGATGTGTTTATTTGAAATATCTGTCAGAGTTTCCATACTGGAAATTCGTTTTGAAGACAACTCAACTCGCAATTGCAGATTCTTCAAATTCTACTAAAAACTTCAGATAAATACATTTTCCCCTTTTTGCTGCATAATTGTAAGTGACTATAAGTGTTTCACTGTAATACATTCATGGGTTTCAGCTTCCTGTCCATAAGCAACATTCTGAGTTTTTACCTTGTGTTTTGAATTATTAATTACGATTAGCAACAGTGTAAATTTGTCATCACGCTAAAATGGATATTAAAGGGGCTGGCTGTAACAGATTTTTTCCCATGTCTTTGAGCAAAATTTGTTTTGACCTGGTACCTTTACCGTGACGGCAAAACTCCACTCTGGACTCTGAAAGTTGTAAAAAAAAGGCTTATAAACACATCGGGGTGAATAATTTGGATACTTCGACTGCAAACTGTTTAAAATGAACTCGTACAGTTTTTTAAGATGTTGAGATTGTAAAAATGATATATAGTGCCGTTAAATTGTATTATTCCATTGTAAAAACAACAGCCTAAAATATATGGCATATGTAGTGAAGATGCATTGTGTTCTTGTTCTGTTTATAAAGCCCCATATTCTTCTAGCATAAGACCATTCCAAACATCTGTCTAAAACTGATTTCTTTTAAAGATGACTACAGCTATCCCCACACGGCTGTGCAATCAACTACCAAACACACGTAAATACCTCTAAGGCTAGTACTCTACTACACACACATTACTCATCTGTAAATGCCTTTCTGTAGTACAAAAGAGGGGAAAGGTAGTCCTTTAGCATTTTTAACAACAACACTAGAGGGTATTGAATGTTTGCTATGTGGCGTTTTATCACCCAAAAAAATCAATTCAGAGAAGACTGCAGGCCACTGTGAAAAAACACTGCCTTTTGTGGGAGCTTATGAAGTGTCTCAGCAATGAACTACCAAGGACCAAAGGAAACATGCAGCGAAAAGACAAAGTATGAAGGCAAGTTAATGAGTGCTGATGCTATCGGTTTACGGTCAGTGAAGATATTTGCTTATCACTGCAAGTATATTTTAAGGTAGCAAGTAGTCATGTTAACTAAAGCCTTGAAGAACATAGCTGTGTAAGAATGTTCACACTATTCCTTATAGGGCACTAGTTAATTGTTACTTTAGTGATGTCCAAATGTCCAGCAGGTGAAAAAGTAGTGCACTCAACTCTTTAAATGAACCAAACATAACTAAATGAATGCAGATAGGAGTGCTGGTTTACTGCACTGTTGACCCGTGATTATGAATGAAATCGTTTTAAATAAACCGTTACAATATAAAGTTGCTAGTGTTAGTTGCTTACCTTATCTTGATCTCAAGCAAAAATATGAATAATCCAGTCTATGAACGTAAAATTAATCTTTACAAAAACAGGATTATTTTTAGCCCATAATTATTTCAATGTCAGTCAGATTTGATCAATATTTATTACTTTTTGTCAAAGTTTAACTGACATTTTTCACTCAGATGCCAGAATTACATAACCTTTGTCACAGAAGCTGAATCTCTCTGTGAATGTCATGATGCGTGTATTTCTGTTCCTGTTTTGCCCCCCTGTGTGCTCTCCCCCCTCCTTCACCTGCCTGAACCTGGAGCTGGGCGGAACTTTCGGCTCCTCCCGCGCGCACCTGTGCCCCATCAGGGTAATTACTACCACCTGCCGTGGATAAGAGAAGCGGGGAGAAGACACTTGGTGCCAGATCGTCCGCGTGTTCAACGTGAATGTTCCTGCTCAGTTTTTGTATTTTGTTGCCTGCCTGCTCGCTACTCCTCAGATTCCTGCTCTCCCGCTTGTTCCAGCTCCTGGCTCTGCGCTCCAGCTCCGGTACTGTCCACCCTTTGCCTTCGCCTCCTGTCCTGTCTGGGTTTCCGGCTTGCTTCCCGTCTCCTGCCCTGGCTCCCGCTCTCTGGATTACTCCTGCTCGGCCCTCCGCGGTCCCATTCCTGGCCCTGTCGTGCTCCGGCCCTGGCTTTCCCGTTCCTGCTCTGCACTGCGCCGCCTGGTCTGCCTCCCGCTCCCTGCTTCCCGAGTGTGTTAAATGAACTATTAAAACCTGAGTTTGACCTCTTTTTAAATAAACACTGTAAATCTGCACGTCTTTGGTCCTCCTAACCCCATCCCTTACAACAGTGAATGAGTGAACTATAGAGTCCACTAATAAGAATTATAGTGAATGAGGGGTTAGGAGCTAGGGTGGACATTTGGATTCAGCCAAGGCAGTGTTTATAGCACCAAATCTTCTAAGCTGAGTGGGGACTAAGGGAAATGTCTATAATTCTTGAAGCTACTGTATCAGGTCCCTGTATTATGTCAGTTTTGAGTCACCATCACATACTAGTGCTTGCCTCTTCATTTCCTGGTCCACCCTTGAACCTATATCTTCTAGTCTTCCAGAATCTTCCAAGTGTCCATCATGGCTCCACTTTCTATAATGGATTAAATAAAAGGGTTACCCAGATTGACACAAGACCTTCCGTAGCGCACCCGTCCACCTCCAGCTTCACCTGCCGACCGGCTGACAGGTGCTGAGACTGGGTTTAATGAATAATTCTCACTGGATTAGGCCCCAGTCACAGCGCTGTCAGAACCTCTCATGGTAAATTTGAAAGTCAAGGTTGCAGTAGGCCACGCTACAGTTTTCTTCAAGTTCATTTATTGTAGTCTATATGTAACCTGTCCTGTGTTTGTTATGTTTGGAATTCAAAGGTGAGGAGCAACATAATACATTTTCAAAAGAGTACATTGTTTATTATTATTGTAATTTCACTAAATCTTGTATTAAAATAAAAACAGATCAGTTTTAAACGGTTTGTAGTGATGTTTTATATATATATTCATACATTTAAGTGTGTCACAACTTTCAGACGCTGGATCGGAGTTTTGCCATCATGGTAACAACTAGCGTACTAACAGTGCACTTCTGACAATATTTAGAGGCAGAGAGAACACAGCTGACTTATTTAGACCGCAACAGCTGATTATACAATATATCTGTACTGGGATAAGACCATTTTTTCTCAAATACATAGAAACAAATCATGGTACAGGCCCTTTAATTTCAGATAGGTGCTTATAACTCCTGATCCACTGTGTTGCAAAGAATGATCCTAATCAAATCTTTTGGTTAGGAATTGGATTTTGTAGTAGTAGCTTGTAGTTTTCATTAATTTCAACTTTTACTTAATAGGTCTATGGGAATATTTTTGTTCACAGAGAAAACAACCTCCAGCAAAATGTACAGTTTCTGAGTTACCAACGTTTAGTTACTTTGCACAGTGAGTAAACTTCTTCGATATTTGTGAGTTCATGACCTCAAGGAAAATCCATTTAGAACCTCTTTAGTATTTGTCCCTGAATCCAGTGGTGAATCGGACCAGTCACAGAGCAACATACTGTTTGGGTTCGATCAAAGGTTGAAGTGCCAATAAACCAAAACAAACATGGAGACATTGAATATGACGTATATATGGTCCTGACTATATTTGATTAGATATACAGTATAGCTTTTTTATTTTGAAAACAGAGCTATGTGTATTTGTGGATGAGAAAGACATTATTGCTTTTCTATAAACTTTCTAAAGTTTTATTTGCTCTTTTGTTGCAGTGCTTGAGTTGGGCATTTTGACTGTATGTTGCCATTTTCCCAACCACTTTTTAACAGGAGCCAACCCCAAATTCATAGTTGCCAGATCTGCTTTTTAATAGCAACTTTGGGCTTCTTTTTTGGTAAACTGCTTGCAGCTGTTCCAAAATGGTATTTTTTCATGTTATAAACACTCTTTTTTCAGCTCTGTTTCACAGGAATAGGCTCATTAATGTCCAATGTGGTAATGTCTGAAATAAACTCTGTTCAATAAGCTCTTGTTGATGTTAAATAGAATAATATGCTAATAGAAATATGTGCATCTCATTAGCGCTGGTTCAGTAATGATGATAATAAAGAAAAGCAGTTTCACCCTAAAAGTCATCCCTTTAGGGCTGGACATAACTCAGAGATTAATCCTAGTATTTCAAAACAGTACCATCGATTTGAAAATGGTTTCTGGATGGGAGCCGAAATGTCTTGATCACAAAAACAGTGTCCAGATATATCTGCTCTACACGGAACGACTCCTGGACATATGACAGACTGCAAGGTCTTGTACATCAGTGACAGTTGTTTAACCAGTTAAGTGTAGACCCTTACTTCAGAGAGAGACATCAGTTTTGGCAGTCAATTTTAGGGCGCATTTCACTTCAGAAACAGGAGCTGAGAGTGCACTGAAGAGCTCCACTCGAGGCCTATATATTCATTATACTAATGTGTGCTAAGTGCTAACCCAATGGAGGTGTGGAAGGACAGCTTACATAATAAAGCTGTTATTTACATAGTCTTTTACAATCACTTACAATAGCCTATTACTACAACAGAGCCACATCACCACTACCAAATCATTACAGGCCTATTCATTCTTATCCACTTGAACAATATGTTAGCTCAAGGCCATTATCCAGTGTCCTTCTGTGCTCCCATCCGATACCCACTTTCTAATAGGCTTTTGTATGTGTTTTCCATGAATTCAGTCAATTTACGTAAACAACCACATGTATTGTCAAGCACATATTGATTGAACATTTATTTTTGTATGACGTACATTCAATTCAATTCAATTCATTTATTTTTGTAACGCCCAAAATCACAACAACAGTTGTCTCGAAGGGCGTTCATGTTTTGGTTGATGGGGGAAACCGGAGTACCCGGAGGAAACCCATCCAGACACGGGGAGAAACATGCAAAACTTCACACAGAAAGGCCTGGGCGACCCGGGGATCGAACCAAACCTTCTTGCTGTGAGGCATGAGTGGTGCCACTCAGCTACCGTGCTGCCTACACAAAAACAAACAGGAAAATCAAACAACAGGAAAAATCAGACAAAACAAGAAAAATCGGCCAGGCAAGGAGGAGGAAGACCAGGCGAGGAGGATGAGAGCCAGGCGAGGAAGAGGGCCAGGCGGGGAGGAGGAGAGGGTCCAGCTGTCATCGGGGCATTTGAAAGAGTTGCACTCCACAGGGGGAGTGGGACAGGGGACAACATGTGAATAGCATAGCTGATGAGAAAATAGAAGGAAGCAGAGGATAGTGCTCAGGTTGCCATACTTCCCCCAACTAGTTATCTCCTACTGCAGCCTATCTTATCCCGGGTTTTAATGTCGGGTTTTAATGTACATGTCTATAACCGATAGGCCTAACAGTGAATGCATCATTTAAGACACAATGACACATGTTTATGAAAGCAGCAACAAAAATGTATAGGGGAATAGCTAAAAATAACAAGCTGATGGAATAACATTTGTCAATATGATTTAGGTTAGCTTAAGTAGCTTAATAGTTCCCATATCCTATGCTGGTAACAGATGGGAGTGCACTTTAAAAAAATTTAAAAATAGCTCTGCTAGTGTCAGTGTTGTCTATTATTAGTAAAAAATAAAAAATAAAAAAAGTGCTTTGAAATAGTCAAAACAAGTCTAGCCTATACTGTTGTATGAACCCTGAAAGTAGTACTTGTACATTGTCATAGGGCAGGGGTCGGCAACTTCGCTTGGCTTCGGGCCAATTTTTTTCAGCGCCCACAGGTGGCGGGCCAGATGGTAAAGGTATTGGCTTACATATATTTATAAATACATAAATATGAATTACATGCATTTTAACTCACCTAAAACAGCCAATTAAAAAATCCTTGGGCAAAAGCTTTTGCTCCTTTTATTATGGTTTTGGTAAGAATTATGCCTTTGTTGAACATGGTAATATGGATACTAAAGGCGCACAGTATCGGGTAGAGCTATGAAAAACTTTTCATTTTAAGGTTTTACCTCATTTATTCAGGTCTTTGTCTCATCATATTAATTGAAACTAATACTTTTGTGGTTAAAATGTGCGGATTTAAACAAGAATAAAATCTTTCTAAGACGGTTACTTGAACCAGGAAGCTGCGTAATTATTGCTTATCGTCAAATCTCTCCATCAAAATTCTTTTCTCACGCTGTCTTCTTGTGACCATCACTGCGATTTAGCTCTGCCTCGAAGGTTAAACTACGACAGGCTTTTAGTCGTGCGTAATACCGCACTAACGGCTTCCTTACTCCGCATTTGGTGCCGTAATGACCTGCACCTTTACGCACGACTGTGGGAGAGCTGTAGGACTTGGATGATGCCAAGTGCAGCAAGGATCGTGATAAAATCACAACGTAAATGAAAAATGTTTAAAATTGACATGGCTAAGTGGATTTATGTTGTGTCAAACATGAGCAAAGGTCGGGAACAATAAAACCTGACATGCGGACAAAAAGCAAGTCCCCACCCCGGTTAAAAGAAATCTTCAAACTGAGTATTTTGACAGTTTTGTGATTAAGTGATTTATTTTAATAAAATAGGAAATTTTGAATAACTAACCACAGAAGTGCAAGAAGGCTATAGCGTAACGGGTGCACATTCCTTGAGCTGCGCGCAGTCTGCACGCTTGCCTCATCAGATGTCCAAAAACAGTTAGCCACGATTTTGACTGGTGAAGGTGTATGTACACACCAGTTCATTGTTTGCTTTTAATGTTGTGTTACATGCACATCATGGGCAGTGGAATGCCCGTAGCAGTGCCCACATAACTTGGTATTTGTCGTAACGGTGGGTGTAGCGGACCAAAGGATGCAGACTCAGGGAATATTTACAGTATTTATTAAAGAAATGACAAATGGTGCACTTCGAGGGTTGATCCGGCGGTGAGCAGGAGGTGAGGCGGGCCAGGATCCAGGAGTGGAACGTGGAGCGCAGCGGAGATGACGATGCGGGCAGCACCAGGGCAGGACGCAGAGTGCTAACCAGGGTCCGGGGTCGCGGAATGCAGAGATAAAACAGACAGTACCAGGGCTGGGAAGCAGGGTGGAAGCAGGGTCGGAGCTGAGCCGGGAGCGCTGGAGCTGAGACGGTCCAGCAAGCTGGGTGGAGACGCACATACGATCCGGCACCGAACGGGATGAGGCTGAAACGAAGATGAACCGGCACTGAACAGGGTGTAGAAACGCAGATGATCTCGCCCTGAGTGTCTGGTCCTGCCTCCTCTTATACACAGCAGGTGGTGGTGATCGCGCTGATGAGCTGCAGGTGCGCGCAGTAGGAGCCAGGAGCTCAGCCCAGCTCGGCAGGTGAGGGAGGGAACGAGCAGGACAGGAGGAAAAACGTGGAGCAGACGGAGCGGATCATGACAGTATTAAAGAATCAATGCCGGAAGAAAGTCCAAAATCCTCTGGCGGGCCAAAATAAATTGGCAAAGGGCCAACATTTTCCCGTGGGCCGGACGTTGCCGACCACTGTCATAGGGCGTTTCATAACTTCCAGAGGCCAGAATGGAGTTTTATCATCACAGTGCTAACAACAGCTTGCAAACTGAGCTAGTTCATGATTCACAAGGGATATAGATGTAGACAGCACACAGCTGCCTCATTTTGACCCCAAGTGCTGTTTTTACAATATATCTGAACCGGGGTCAAACTAATGTTACATTATTACCATAGACTGTATATATAAATGGACATAGCAAACCTGCTTGAAAATAAAATGTTCTTTTTTACTGTGGAATTTCAATATTTTTGTTCATAAAGAGACTACTGCTGTAGAGTTAACCATTGTGAATGAAATGAATCAAACTGGTTCTGAGCAAAGAACTGACCTAGAGTGGGCTGCACATTTCAAGGCAATCTTTACAAGTCCACAATGGAGTGAAAAAGCTGTAAAGGTTATCGAAATGAATAGGTAAGGGCACGGCTGCTGTGTTATACAGACCAACATTTGAAAAATACAGACACCTTATTTCGGAAGTTGCCGTTGGCGAAGCATCATCATTCGAGTTATATTTTGCATGGGACTGTCAATCTAGACAGTTCTATATGGACCACAAAGCTGTTTTAAAGCCTCCTGGAGAATCAGTGCATTGTTGATTTGTTGCACATAAACATTCTATGCAAATCAACCAACTTTATATCATGTTCAAATTCTCCATTGAAATGAATGGGATTCCCGCTTAATCGCAAGTTCCGCTACAACGAAAGTGCAGTTTAGAGGCAAAAGTGGGTGGAGTGGTCAATACACAATGTTGGGAAGACATTTCTTAAATGTAAAGACACTGCAGATTCAAAGCTGCTTTGTGCTGCAGTGAAATGCCATTATGAATAGGCAGGGCCAGAATTAGTTCAACAGCTTTGAACAGGAAATCAATGGAGCCGTTTCTATTATTAAGTTGTTTATGAACAAAATGTAAAATGATGATCCATAGCAATAGTTTACTGAATAAACAAAAAAGTCTTAAACCACACAAATCACACTGTTAGAAGCCCAGCTTAGTCCTGATGTAGACTTGGTTTGGTCCTGGTCTCATCTTGGTTTAGTCTTTTTTAGCTCCTGGACAGGCACTTTCCAGTCAGACCAATAACTCTTTGGGTAACACACAGGACTGGCTTTGCTGTGAAAAATTCATTCTCCTGGCCTTTTTTCCACAAACAATTAGTTTACCTCTTCCGGCGTTTTCAGCGAGGTGGAGAGTCAATGAACATGTAGCTTGTTGTCACGTTACAAAAAGAGGCCAAACCAATATCAAATATTTCTGAAAACATATTGCCCTGTAAACATTCCATTAGTTCTTGGCAGTGTTATGTGTGAAAACGCCTATGATTTGAGTACTTTTCCACTATACACCCACAAATGTTATTAGACCTCATGTTTTGTCACACTGCTTAAACACTGCTCTACTGTCATGGCCTTTCACTTTGAATTGGCAGAGCATTCCATTTCTTTAGCTTAATTAAATCTGTAAAAAGACGTGGGTGGAGGGGACCAGAACAAATGTTACTAGTGCTCGCTGCTAGTGATCCTAATACTTAGTTGAAGCACGCAAGGGAGACACGAGATGCTCCAAGCCGCTAGCAGTCTTTTAGAAGTCATTCATTTTTAATCTATCTCCACCAGCCTATTTGAGCTGTAGTGATGAATGGGAGTTAACATGTACACCAGTGCATCGCCAGGACAACAGCAGGAGGTGGGGTTATCCATCAAGGTTGTCAGTAGACGCTGCCTGGCTATGGCTTCGCACGAGTCATCTGGGAGAAATTGGCTTCAGGATGGAACTAATTATCACATGTGAAAAGGGTAGAAAGTTTGGTAAAGACAAAAGAATGAAAAGTAGTGCTGTAGAATGATTCATCTTCTGCTTCATAACAAGGACACCTACAGTTCAGTGCTGACATTTCTATGTGGTTAGCTCATCATTGACCAGCATAATCTCTAGGCTAACAGTATTTGTCCTTCCTTGTCAACTTGCTTAAAGAGAATAGCACTGCCTTGTCAAAGCCTGATTTCATCAGATCTCAGAAGCTAAGCAGGGGCTGGCATGCAAAACATTTTCTTTTTCTTAAAGGGGACACATGTATGAATTCTTAGTTTACTCGGTTATATTTTGATTTGTGAAGGTTTGAGTAATCCTGTGTTATCCAGCATTCAAGCAACCTTTCTTTCTGTACAGGTTTATGAAGATATAAAATATATTTATAAGGGACTGCTTCATAGACTGCCTGAATATCTGACTTGCTTGATAATCAACTGATACAGGAACATTTAATGCAAGATCACATGATTGTATGAGTCTAAGGACTAGCTGCAAAAAGGGGCTTTTGGCTGTGTTGCTTCACAGAAATTGAATATATCTGAAGGACAAGCAAAATTGGATACTTAGGTGCCACAAATGTAATTTAATAATCTGGTGATTAAGATGTATACTCACACCTGCTCCTGTTTTTAATGTTCCAAATTGACTTATGTACTTATTTATTCATATTTTTACTCTATTTGAACAGAGTATCCATGAAAAAGAGAGTTTAAATGCTCTCACTGGGCTCCCTGTATAAATAAAGATAAAAATAAATGAATTAAAAATTCTATGCTTGAGTGCTCAACCCGTAGCTCTGTACTTTCTAGCAATTATTCAAATGTAGGTTTAAAACTTAGGCCATTTTCAACAATAATAACACAATGTTTATAACACCACTTGTAGGTCATGATGAGATTAAGTCATTCTGATGCAAATTCGGTCTGAACTGTGAATGAGGCAGGAATTTATTTGTGTTCCTACGACTCCATACTTCCACATTTCTTAGAATAAGGGCCCAATCACAGAAATATGTTGGATTTTTTAAAAATGTTATTGCTTTGCTTTGTTTTAGTTCATAAGCTCCTCCTTTTTCTTGGTCCTAACCTAAGCACTGTACCTGATTTTATTCATCTTAAAATTTGGAACACAGAGTTAGTTATTTTCTAAACGGTTTGCAGTGCTCCAAAGTTACTCCTTACTTTTCTTACTCAAAGCTTCCTAATTATTCGCTTTTCACAACTGTCACACAGATGAGTGGAGAAAGTGTTTCATAACAAAAATATATTTAAAGTCCTAAATTAAACATTGCTGATGATGGCACAATGGTGTAGTAGTTAACACTCTTAACACTCATCAATAAGGTCTTGGGTTCAATCTCTGGACCACGGACATTTCTGTGAGGAGTTTGCAAGTTCTCTACATGTGAGTGCTACAGTTTAGTACAATCTTGCTACAATCTGGAATTTCCCCACTGTGTGACTAATAAAGGCTTATCTTATCTTATCTTATCTTATTTCTCCTTTTACCAAAACTTGTATATACAGTATTGGCTTTATGGGAATCTTGCTTTGGCTTGAACATTCCATAGTATGGCTTTAAACAAATTCATCTTGCATTCATTTAATTAATAAGTGGTTTTATTGCTTGGAATAAACATTCTTACTGTAAAATTGATTGCCTCTCCAGAGATCTGACCTGTAATTTGGCCCAGTAGCATCACCTGCTTTCACCAGAGCAATAGATAAAGAGGGGGAATTACATTTTTATGGGGCATTAATTGTTAACAAATGGCATTGCATCAGGTTTGTGAAGTTATAGTGTATTGTTTTGTATCATTTATATATTGATAGAAAATTGTTGTGCGAGAGCATGAATGACATAGGCTCATGGGATGTGTATTTTTTGATGAGGGAACCTGGTAGAAATCTCAAAAAAATCGATTTTGCATCATAGCTCCTCTTTAATGTCATATAGAAACACAGGCAAAGCAATAACATGAATAGGCACTAACAAGCGGCATACAGTACACCAAAAATGTGACCAGGCCTTGACCCTACTCACCATAATTACGATATGCTAATGAGATGATTTCACAAGTAATCCAAGGATTGAATACCCTGATTGAGGAGCTTCAGATGTGTTCATGAGCGCCCACTCTTTTAATTGGACTTTTCCATATAATGATTAATGAATGAGTCACATCTCCCAGTAGGACCCCCTACCGTGAAGAGGTTTTCTGCACTTCCTATAGAGGAGCTTATATGGGAAGGTTTGACTGATTCATTGCTGTTTGAACACATGCAGAAGGTGTGAATGCTATTGTGAAATATCTGATCAACATGTCATTAGTAAAGATGGTTGATATTGTTTCACACACACACACACACACACACACCCCCACCCCCACACACACACACACACACCCCCACACACACACACACAAACACACACACACAAAAGATGGTCTCATTAAAGATCCTGTACAGTACACATTTTTTTTCCATGTATTTGAGCAAAATGTATCTTGCCCCAAAACAAATAAGCAGTTCTTGAGGTCAAAATAAGTCAGCTGTACTATCTGCATCTAATTATTTAATTGATTTGATTAATTGATTTTGACATTTTCTGAGAATCAGGAAGTGTGTGTTTAGCATGCTAGTTGTTGTTAGCTTTACTGTGATGGAAAATGCTCTTGTTTTTGAGATTTGTGAAAAGCACTTATAAACTCCTGGTGAATAATTATGATGCTCAGAATGCTAAGGTAAGTGAGGAATAACACCTCTAACATCTTCAACGCAGAAGCCCCATATATACAAGCTCATTCCAGCCACACTGTCTGTCACCGGTCTCCTGATGTGATGCAGTTGGATCATTTTGTACAGAACACACTTAGATTGCTCATCAACAGTGAATTGAAATAAAAGTATGTTAAGGTGTTCTTTTGAAACAATAGATACTCTTTTTTACATATTCTTTTGTCTGAAGGGTTATTAACCTTCTCCTTAGGCACATTTTTCTTTCTCAGGCATCTGTCGAGATACAGGTGTACTAAAATGATGGAAATCACAAAGTTTAAGTTATTTACACAACTTAAAGTTTGTGATTTTCATACTTTGCATGTGTTTGTGTTCACTCATCCATAAGAGAACATTTCTCAGCATTTTTCTCAGCAACTTTACGAGGCTGAAAAGGGTGTACTTTAGTTCAACTTTTAACAAAATTAAAAAGTATATTGAATCTGCTGTTACCTAAAATGTTTTGTTTTTTTTGAAAAGCTGCAAAATGTCCTCATGTCATTGGTGCGGCAACACTCAAATTTGGAATTGCGCTTATTTGCAAAGATGGCTGGGTGGAGGAGGGACGCTTCTTTCAATCCCCTCACCAAGACGACCTATTTTTCCTAAAATGCCTGACTAAAATTCCTTATAAATTGAAGCTGTTTTTGAATTTTGGAGAACAGACAAATGGTTGGGTTCTTTGTGAAGCTGAGACTCTGTATTTTTGGTGTCTGCTGTCTGATCAACATTTTACATGGGCACAGAGGAACATCAGTTTTCAAATCCTGCCTAGATTGTTTTTGGTAAATGTAAGGATAAGTAAAGCTGGTGTCTGGGGTGATGGCATGACAGCGGATTGATTATTTGTCAGGTCTTGATCATTTCCATGTCACAGCTGAAACATATCTCACTAAAATGAGATTTGGTGACTGCAGGAGGAATTACTATAAAATGCTTATTTTTTTTTTATGAATTTTTGCATTTTTTTTTATTTGTGGGCTTGAAGTTCAAATGAATCCAGATTCTTCTCAGAATGGTTGATTCTGAAAATAAGTGGGTTACATCTCTCCCATTATGCTTTACATGTCTGTGAGATTGATAATTCCCTTTTATTAAATTAAGAAATTTTTTTAAACAGCTTCACAATTAGTGCGTGTTGGATGCCCCACCAGCTTCATTTATGCACTTAAAAACAGCACTGGAGACCTGCAGCCCTTTACTTGTGACACAACATCCCTGAAAAATTTGAAAGTTTTTGTGAGAGCTCAGAGTTACAGGATTTAGAAAACAAGATTCTTAAAACATTAAGTGTGAGTGAAGGTGAATACACTCCAAGCATGTTTTTGATGAGGGGACAACAGATTAAAAACTAAAGAAAGTCAATTATCCATTCGCTACTCAGTTCCTGGAAGTTTTATTTAATTGATTATACTCATTTTCCGTGTAAAAAGGCCTTTTACCAAAACCAGACTGACCTCCTTCTTCCTCTTCTTCCTCATTTTAATCATCTTAGCGTGGACCCACTCATTTGTAATAGCGTGCTGCAGAGGTGGTTAGTTGCTGTCTTTGCAGTTAAAAATACCAACTGACGCATTCACGGACATTATGAGTTTTCTATCTTGGACTCACTGTTACCTCAGTTATCTGCTGTATCCTCTGCAGTATGCAAATGATTGGTCAGGTCAAACTTCCTATCTTTTGTATGACACAATGCCCTGATCCCTCATGGATAAAATGTGCGAAAGACTGCAGAAAATTCATCCTGTAACATATCCCAATAACACATCTGGACGTACTCAGGTGCCCACTGCCTGTAACAGTGTCCGATTTATGCTAGGTACATAAAGAGGCGTAAGAAACAGCCACGAAAATATTCAACATGTGTTTGGATGTGTACTCACTCATTTTAGATCAGCAGTGTTGGTAAACTAAGGCCTCTAACAGAGTTTTGGCTACATTACAGCTTAGACTTAAACTTCTTTATTTCATTCAGATGTACAAGTGTACACAGAAAGAAATTTTGCTGCAATTGTGCTCCATATTGAATTACAAATTAGCAGCAAAATAATGTATAAAGTGCTTAGTCAATAAGATTAAATTCTGATAGAAAGAGCAGCAGTGGTAAAGGTATAGGATAGGTATAGGATAAAGACTATTGCAGAACCTGGATATCCTGCATTGAACGCTGCAAAACCTCTTCCCCAAAGTCAACAGTGAGAACAGACACTGATGGGGGTGTGAAGGGTCCCTGATGATGTCTCTGGCCTGGGACAAACAGCTCTCTACGGCAATGTGCTGAGCAGAGGACATTACATTCTTCTAGTCAGAGGCAGTGCAACCTCCGCCCCACACAGAGATGCCGTTTGTGAGAACGCTCTGTATACTGCTTCTGTAGAATGTTGTCAGGATGGGTGGAGGCACTTTTCCACCAGCACAGAAAGTGCAGACATTGCTCTGCTCTCTTGACCAAGAAAAGTGTTCACAGACCAGATGAGGTCGTCCGTGGTGAGCACGACCACCTCCACAGCGGAGCCTTGTTGATGAGAAGAGGAGCATAGCAGGGCCAGTTCTTCCTAAATTCTACAATGACCTCTTTTGTTTTGATGATGTTCAGGATTAGGTTCGTCACTGCACTAACTCACCAACCACTCCAGCTCTTCCCTGTAAGCATGCTTATTATTGTCCCTAATGAGGTCCACCACTGTTGTGTCTTCCACAAACTTCACAGTGTGGTCCGCAAACTTCACAATGTGTAGCAAACCTAGGCACATGTGTCATCTGTGTGAACAGCAGGGGGATCAGGTTGCAGCCCTGAGGAGAGCCTGTACGGAGAGAGAGGATACTGGAGGTGTCCTTGCCGACCTGCAAGAACACCATATACACATTTCTTCCATGCAGGTGTGCATGTCTCAGGTCTAGAGTAAAAGCGATGGCGTCCTCAAGTGAACGTTTTGGCCGGCAAACTGGATCACTGAACAAAGTGAACACTGCTGGAGCCTCAATTGGCTTTTTGTGCAACTGAGAGCAAATAACTTGTGAGTAGCAGCTTGTAGCATGTCTGAAAATCAAATGCTCATTGTAAATGAAATGCCTCTTACCTATTTCTCCTAAAGAGTGGTTATGTATGATAGCAGTTTTTTATTAGTAATTGTAGCTGCAAAGTTTTGGGGCGAAGACAAATCAAATTTGGTTGTTGCAGTGCACTAGAATTTAGTATGGGCAATATTTATCTTTTTTTTTGTTAAAGGCCCACAATGTAACTTTTATGGTGGAGGGTTTGTCACCTGCTTGTCTCCATGGAGATGTTATTGCTTTATCTTCAAATTAACAAAGTATAGCAAACTTATTTATCTCTGTAGACATGTTTGAATAAGGTGATGCCACTAGGCAAAATTACAGGTCAGGTCTGCGGAGAGGCAACCACGCTGAAAAGAAAAATGCATATTTGTATTTTTGAGCCATAAAAAACTAAAAACTGAATAAAAGAGGCATTTAGGCATTGGAGCTTACTCTGCTGTCAGCAACTGAAATGAACATTTATAAAATAAAAAATTGAAGCCCTCCTCAGTGAATACTATACTAATAGAGCCATGCATTCTTTGTGAATACAATTTGACCATAGAATGAGATGGTGATTGTTTATGAGTTTAAAAACTGCATAAGATAATTATGGAGTTTTATCTGTGATGCAATTAATTGGCCAAAATGCAAATGCAGCATAATTGCTGACAGAAGACAACTTTGGATTAATGGATAACTGAAACAAAAGTGAAGGAAACAGCTCCAGGTATGTTTATGATGAGGGGGCAACAATTAACAATTAACATTTTTATCCGAGCCACTCTGCCATTGCATCCAACAGATCAGTGTGCAGATGCAAAACAACTTTCTCCAGCTAAACTCAGAATTCATAGTCTTTGGCCCACAGAAATTAAGAGAAAGTGTCAGCAGTCACCTCCAGTCTCTCTCTCTAAAACCTTCAAATCAGGACAGAAATCTAGGGGTAATAATGGACTCAGACTCAGACTCAGCCACATCAAGCCAATGACATCTGCAACTTTTTACCATCTAAAAACATTGCAAAAATCCAAGGTATACTGTCTACACAGGCTGCAAGGGCTCGCTCAGTGGCTTCTCCAAATGATTGTTAAGACAGCTGCAGTATATCCAGAACGCTGCTGCTCAGGTATCTGCACTGGCTCCTGTAGCTCAAAGAATAGACTTTAAAGCAGCTCTACTTGTGAACAAGTCTCTACATGGCCTAGCACCAAAGTGCATCTAAGACTTATTAGTGCCATATGAACCATCTCACACTCTGAGGACTTCAAGGACCGGCCTCCTGCTGGTGCCCAGAGTCAGGACTAAACATGGG
The DNA here is from genome assembly GCF_009829125.3 of Periophthalmus magnuspinnatus. Classification (NCBI taxonomy): domain Eukaryota; kingdom Metazoa; phylum Chordata; class Actinopteri; order Gobiiformes; family Gobiidae; genus Periophthalmus; species Periophthalmus magnuspinnatus. The sequence continues at coordinate 10,659,622 of NC_047145.1, read as the reverse complement.
CAGTCAGTGTTTCAGTTTTGTGCTGTTAAAATCTGGATCAGTCTTCCTGAAGATATCAGGCCAGCCTCTATTTTGATCATGTTTAAATCCAGGCTCCAAACGGTTCTGATTAGCTGTGCATATGACAATGTTTTTTTTCTCTAAACTCTTCTCTTTTAGTGTTCATTTTACAATGATGATTAATGTTTTGATTTGTTAGTATTGTGAGTTTAATGTGTTTCTTATTCTGTAAAGCACTTCGAATTTCTTTGTGTACGAATTGTGCCATACAAATAAACTTACCTTGCCTCATCCATAAAGTATTTAGTGCTGACTTTGATGACCTTTTTAAAAGCTGTGTAAAATGTGCTGTGTAATTTTTTTGGACATAGTAACCTGTTGTCAGCCTGCTTTGAGCTGTGCAGGAGACCATGTAATCTCCTGCTGTATATCACGTATCAGCAGAGGACGCTGGTGTATGCGAGCCCATTGGAGTGGACTCATTTTAAGGTGTGACGTCCTCTTTGGTCTCCTGGTTGCAGTTGACATATGCTGCTCTTGTCTGTGATGGAGCAGCTTTATGGATGAGCCTCTAAAAGTCTGAACATTAGCTCTGATGTTGCAGCTCACAAACAAACAGTATGTTGTACATGCTCTGATACTATGCTAAAAGAGCTAGCATCTTGATCCAGTATTCTGGTTTGACTTTTTTTTTTTGGCCCTGTTCTAGTATTGGTTTAGACCTCATCTAATCCAGGTATAGTTCTCAATAATTCTCAAATACCACCAAAATATACACTGTTTTAAGACCATGTAACATTTTGTATTTGAGCAAAATATGTCTTCCCCAGTACAGATATATTGTATAAACAACTCTTGAGGTCAAAATAAGTCAGCTGTGTTCTGTGAGCATTTAATTAGAAAGTTTTTCATTTGGAATAATTTGGAAGTGCACATTAACATGCTGTTGGTAGCTTTACCATCAATGCAAAGCTGCACTGGTCTCTGAGAGTAAATCACATATAAACTCATCATGGTGAATAAAAGTTAGGATGCTCTGAAAGCAACTTTGGACCACTGCAACAGTTTAAAATAAACAATTCACATTTTTTCACATTTTTTAAGTACAGCACCTTTACCCTTAACATGAGACAACTGTTGTACCAGGTTTCCATCTGTAGTCCATGAACACTACACTGAAAGTTTTCAAAATGAGTATTGTAAAAATGTATTTTCGATGGATGTATTAAGCTACTTCATCACATAACATTCTGCAGTACTCAGCTGATTCTTTTGCATGACACATTCCAGGTCCTATGGGACTCAAGTGTGAGGACAGTCTGTGCTCTACCGATGGGACTACAGATGGAAACTAGCTTCGGCTATAATCTGGTGCAAAGCATCTTTAATATTTTTGCACATTGTTCCTATCAAATAAACTAATAAATTAAACTAAACCCTTCATTTAATCAAGTGCCCAGTGCAGAGGTATCAGTCAAAGCTTTGTATTGGGGCTGAACGATTCGGGAATCTAATTACGATTTTTCTGACATGCATTGTGATTGCTATTAGATTTCCTATTTAGCGTTTCATAATAGAATTCTGTTCATAGTTAACATTTTAAACACGCCAAGAAGAATTGACAAAGAGGCTTAAATATGAACTGACAAACTAATACAAGAATCACATTTCAGAACATGATTGTTTTTGCATTTTTATGCTGAATAAGACAGGGTATTTTGTTTGTTTGTTTTGTGATTAATCTTACTGTCCTACTGCCTAATACTGTACTTACTGTATATAATTTGAAATTGGGTGGGTGGTGTCTGGGATCTCCTGAATGCAATGACTCATCACTATACTAGATCAAGGACAAACACAGGCATGGTACTACAAGGAATAACATATGTAACTGTACCACTGCAGACTTACCATTTTTATGTTAACCTACAAGCAAGATCACAAATAGCATCTCCCATGAAAATGTTCAAAAGAATGAACAATGCTGTCTGAATAATACATTAAAGCAACTTCACAGTGCTACAGTCTTTTGAAGTAATTACAAAATGTTCCTAACTTTTTCCAAATACATATGGAAAAAAGAAAAAAGAAAAGGAAAAACATAATGGATTTCTGCAGAATCAATGAGCGAATCACAAAAACTCTAAGGGGAGAGAAATTTGATTTTGTTCAAAATTATGGGTGACCAATGAGCTCTTTCGTTTCACATGTGTCACTGAAATAAACAAATCTGTTTGGATGACATGTCTCATTCTTGCTCGAGGTGCAATAGAGGGAGTGGTGACCAGACTACTATCCCTCTGTATAAAAAATACAGAGTGATATTATTCTGGATTTTCCATGTATACATTCCAGAAAAAAAGCAAGAGTATCTCCATGGAGACAAGCAGATGACGGACCTTCCACCAGAAAAGTTATCTACTGCACCTTTAAAATACACCTACAATATAAAATATTACCCAAATACTGATTTCCAAAACAAGTCTTTGCTTTATTATCCACTTTTGTCACTAAAATCATGTTATATTAAAATTTAAGTTGAAGTGACAAGTTCTATTTCCCAAACAAAGGACACACTTGTTATTGGATTAGTTTTAAAGATAAGCTGCAGGCACCCAAACATGTCCAGAGTTAAAGTGGCCAAACACGATTTTATCTGGAGAGAAAAGCAAATGGAGAATAAATCCCCACAGCTCTATACAAGCGATTTAGCAAAGTCACTCCTGGCCTGGTGACAGTTAACTGTACATCTGCTTGACTTGACTTGCTTTACCAGCAGAGGCCACCAGAAAAAGAAGAAAAAAAAATTGGTGAACTGAGGCTAAAAACAATAGCAGCTATAGCCCCTGGTGAACATTTATTTAAAAAAAAAAAAAAAAAAAAAAAACATGGAGAAGCACTACCTGTAATACCATGTCACAAGGGGAACTTGGGAAGGGATCCCTAAAAAAATGCATGAAGCAACAATTTTAAGGATACAGCATAATACTATGGTTTAAAGATGAACTATGTTATTTTTTTCTAGGGTCCTCCACCTGCTTGTCTCTATTAAGATGTTACTGCTTTGTCTGACAGTATGACAGTGAAATGATCAATTGCCATGGGCACAAACAAACTTTTTTGTAACAAAAACACTAAATGAATAAATGAAAATGGTTAATGCCATTCTGTGGAACATTCCAGGCAAAACAGTAAAATCACAATGGAGACAAGCATATTATGATGACCTTCAAGGGTCATTGTAGGGTCATTTAAGTATTCAAATTTGTAAGATCTTGCAATACTTTTGCAAGATAACAGGAAATGGAACCAAAGCTGCAGACAGGCGTCAGATAACAGATACACTGTCTGTGGTTTGTTTATTTCTTTCTGAGTTGTCAGACTCAGTGATTGAAGTAGCTGACAGAACACCACACTGCCTCTGAGCTCAGCGGGCTGCAGAGGGCCTTCACTGGATACTACTGCAAATAACTCACTGTGAAGAGCTGATGAAATTATATTGGCATTACATTGCAAAAATTATTGCAAGATCCAGCAAATGTATATATTTAAAAAAAAAATCTCACTACAACCCTTGGAGGGGGCTGCTGGGTATCACGCCGTAAAAATGTCCCTTTTTTAAGTTTGAACCACATTTGCAGACTACAGCCCTCAGCAGTAGACCCAAAGATATTTCAGCTCCCAAACTACTGTATCACATGAAAAAGAAATGTGAGCCAAAGCACATTTCCTGTCCTACTATGTTCACAGCTTATTTTAAGGCTGTGGCTGTCAGCCAATGTCAGACCTGACTTTTTGACCTTACGGCATGTGAGGTCTCTAAAGGTTGAAGTCAGAGGCAGCACTACTATTAGAAAAGAGTGGGCAGTCGCCTAGGGTCCCCGAACCTGGAGGGGCCCCCAATCTATTGCCCTTTAGGGGCCCGCAATGGCCAAGGCCTCAGACTCATTTTACTTTTAAACAAGAAAGTCAGCAAAAATATCTGATTATTCAAACCATTTGATCTGTCAAAGCATTCCCTTTCACGTTAGAATGGACTAGTCCAAAAGTGTGTACTGAATGGGAGGGGCCCTGCTGCCGCTGCAGTAGTTTCAAAGATGTTTACAAACTGAACAGGCATCAAACTATTGAACAATTCCAACTGGACTTGCTCTTTGGAGAAGCGTGATGATACCTGTGTGGTGAGGTGGGCAAAAGCATCTCTCTTGACTTTTCTAGCTTTATTTTCACTTAAAACGCAGCTACCCATCAATAAGTCTGTTCACAGAATCAAAGTTCCGGTCCACTTTTAGACAAATGTGACATGTGAACAAGCAGTGAATGCATTGAATCCAATAATTACCTACATAATTGTGCGTATTTGCATATTAAATGATCCACGTCCCCAAACTATTGTTGTTTCTACATATTAATATTCCATACCTACGTACTAACCGGACAGAGGAGCAGGTACAAGCTGCTGATCCCTTCAGATAGACATAAGGCAGTGTCCACCAGTAATCTAATCAGAACTGAAGAAGTGGCTTGGATGAGCAACGAAACGTCTTCACTCCTACAAGTTTTTGTCCAGTTGACAGATTTTACTTTTGGCTTTTACTATGGATCAGACCTGGATAACTGAGGGATTACACAGACAAGTCAATCAGAACAAAACTTCATGGTGCTAATAGCCATGCTGGTCTTTATCAATTCAACTGCTTCTCTACTGTTGCCAGCAGAGGGCGTTGGATAATCCAAGTATTTTCCATTGACCTAAAAGTTATAAACTGAAATTAAACATATTTTTCATACAAACAGATTAATTCAAGTTATAAAGAAAAACACAAAACAAGAAACAATGGCTACCCACAGTAATAAGTGGGACTAATCATAAAGTTTAGCATTTAGTATCTTAAAATCTTCCTTGGTTTAAAGCAAACCTATTATGCAAAATTGACTTTTCGGAGCTTTTAACCATGTTATAGTTGTTTCTCCTTCTCATTTACCCTCTCAAAGTTGTACTTGGAGTGATTTGTGCATGTTTGAGCAATCTTTAATTACTTATTTTCAAGACGCCAAATTGCCGATCAATCCTCGTTTTTACCAACATACACCCACTGCTCTGTACTTACTTTGTTCTTAAATTTTCTTTTCTTAATCACTGATATGCATAGGATTTGTCAGCATTCTGTAGTCATTTTTGTACAATTGAAAAAAAAATCTGCTAGTGTGATCTGCAGCTAACCATAGGAAGGGCCAACCGCTCCACTGCTCCTTGTTGCGATTACATTTTCAGCAACGTCAGCTCCCATTGTACACCTGAGTTTTCTAACAAGGAAATCAGTGGACTTCTTTTTTTTTTATTAAGTTGTTTTAGATGAGTATTGTAATTTAAGATATGCAACTTATAACATAATGATCCATGGGTGTTTGAACTATGTAGCAGACACAAGCACAATAAGTCTTCTTTAACATTTGACTAACAATTATCTGAGATGTGACAACACAATCCCGAGTTCTATCCAATAGTTTCAATGATTAAAAAATGCAAAAATAAATTTTCTATCTATTATATATGATGAAAAGTACTAAAATGCCACCTATAAACAGGAAACCAGTGAATACGCTACCAAGGAATAGGTTACCTCAGCAATGGTATTTAACAGCAAACCTTAGTCTTTGTTCACTGCACCTTTAAAGAGGTTTACTGGGCGCCCTTCTATGTTACTACATCAAAACAACCAATACAACCATCCAATAACATTCTCAGGGATTTCTGCACAATCCTCCAAAAGCCTGCTGTTCTTAACCCAGAATCCGCCTTCCTTAAAACACCTGTATAAAATATATTGGAGAAATGATAATACCTTTTCAGGTTGTGTTCTGCTGATCAATAAAGTCCTGACTGCTTTTGTTTTGTTGTGGCCCTCGCTAAAGCTGAAGTTAGCATGTGGGACCCAGCATGTCATTGGATAGTTCAGTTGAGGGCAGGAGCAGATGATGAGTTCAGGGGCAAGCTGGGGAAAAACAGCGGCGTAAGATTATTGCTTGTGACTTCCCCCTGGAGATGAGATAGAGATGGGTTTATCTTAAAGCCTGGCATTGGACTATTTCGCTGACTTTTATTGAAAGGGCAAAGGGCCATATCTTGTATTTCTGGACGTTTGGAATAGAATGAAATATTAGTGTCAGTGTTGGTTTCAATTAAGAGGGAAGGGAGGGATGTATTTTAAGATATACATTGCACAATAGGCTACACATTTAGGCCTAACAGTTATTTATGATTATTGAACATAAACAGCCAGATAAAAAAATTAAAAATTACATTTAGAATTTATTTTAAAGTGAAATGTGATAAGTGAAAGTGAAACTAAAATAAAGATGACCCTACCTCCTTGTCTCCATAGAGATGTCGCTTTACCTGGAATGTTTCATTGTATGATATTAAACTATCTTGAATTTGTTAGATTTTTTTTGCCAAAGAAAAACATAGATTCTCAGTGTGAGCAGGGTCGTCACTCTGACTTGTAACTTCTCTTGATAGCATCACCAGCTTGTCTGAATTGGTGAGATAAGCTTAAAGTAAAATTGTGAAACATGCAATGCTACAAAATAAGGTCTTATTGGAGGCAAGCAGGTGGCAGACTAGAAAAATTTGCCTACATAGTGCACCGCCAGGCTAATGCTTTTGTATTGTCACATCATCTGCCAATACCACTTTGTTATAAAATGATGTCCCAAACAAATTGCATTGTGCCTGCTAAATAGCTATAGGCTATTTTCTACAATAACATTACACGGCGTTTGTAGTTAGCATCTGTGGGTGTCTCATTCTATATTCTTTTGTATTCATGTTGTACTTCTTCACTACAAGCGCTATAGAGCTTTTTTTCTTCCCTTTCATACATGTGAAAGAAGGACTCCAGTTGTGACGACTTACTGAAGCTATGGGCAAAGTGGTATTAGCGAGTATGTGCACTGAATTTTGAAGTACGGAATAAACTAATCGAAATCATAAAAAAACAGATAGGCTACTACAAAAATTGATGGCATTCTACATGAGGCCTTTACTGTAACTGCAGGCCTACACTGCAAGATCCAAATGGAAGCATAGACATGGAAGTTGATGGTTTATACATTTGAAGATGATACTCTCAAAAAATTAAATATTGCAATGACTTTAAAGATACACTATGTAACGTTCTGCTTGTCTCCATGGAGATGTTATTGCTTTGCATGAAATGTTCACAGCCGATATTAAACTGATCTATTTTGCATTTATTTAATTTCAGGAATTTTACACATCAAAAGGAAAAAAACTTGGTGGTGTAATCTTGTGGTCGCCATGGAAACAGACAGGTTTAGTGCTTTCCAACAAAAAAGTTGCATAGTGCACCTTTAAATAAATGTGCTTTATTTTGATTATCCATTGAAAGTTCATTCATTGTTTGTGTCATAAGCAATCTTTATATCATGATAATATGTTAATATTTCTAATATGAAAAAATAAACTGAAATTGAATGCAATACCACTTTTTGAGACTTTTATTAGAACATCCAAAAATGAAAAAAAACATCTTTACATAAACCATCACATGACATAAAGCAACACACTCGAAGATTGAAATGCAAAGGCGTCAAGTGCAAAGCAGCGCAGGGAGGAGTCATTGCCAATTCAAGTCGCTTCAGAAGAAATGGAAAAAGCAAAGCATGTGTCAAAGGAAATTCTACTCAAGTAGCTATAGAAAGTCATGAAAACATAGCCAGAACGCACTGCCTACTTGTGAGTAAGGGTCCATCGTGTCCCATTTTCGTCAGGTTGGAACTCTGTGTACATGTCCTTATGCATGCGTCTTAGATTTCAGCATGTTTTAGGTAATTTATTTATTTTGTACCACTTTATAATAATAACAGCTTAATTAGCCTTAATAAAGCATGAACAAACGCTTAATTCATAATGAACAAATAGTTTATTAAAAGATCTGTACCCGATTTTTTCCATGTATTTGAGCAATTTATTCCTTGTATAAATTCGTATATTGTACAAGTTGCTCTTGAGGTCAAAATCAGTCCTCTGTGTACTGTCTGCATCTAACTATAAAGCGTTTGCTTGTCCAAGAATCAAGACGTGTGCAGTTAGCACGCTAGTTGTTAGCGTTACAGTGATGGCAAAACTCTGCTTGGGCCTCTGAAAGTTATGAAATACGCTTATAAACTCATCATGGTGAGTAATTAGGATGCTTGGAAAGCATAAGGTAAAAGAGGAATAACTTTAGATCACTGCAAAGCGTTTAAAATGAACTAGTTCTAGTTCACTAGTTTTGCACATTTTTAAGACAGTAAAACCATGTCTGCACGATTCAGGTAAGAATGATTTAGTAACAACTTAATTAAGTGGTTGGGGTTAGGAGTATTAATTAAGTAAATACTAAGCCTGAATCATTCTTAATAAACCATTTGGTCATTATGAATTAAGTCTTTCTTCATGCTTTTTTCAGTCTAATTAAGGTGTAGTTATTATAAAACGTTACCACTTATTTTTGTTTACTTCTTGCGGTAGTCATCTGGATAAGCCCTGTGCTCCTCCTGGTCGTGATACTGGTCTCCGTAACGACGCAGAATGTCTTGCAGCGTGGGCACATTCTGGGATATTGCTGGGTACGGCGAGTGCGGTTCATCTTGGCCGCTCTGGTACGGCTCCGTTTCATACTGCTCCTGCTCTGGTTGGACGGGGTGATGGGGTTCTGGATGTAGCTCTCTTTCTGGAATATTGTGGTGCGGTTCCTCTTCATGGCGCTCCTGTTGCGGTTCGGCCTGCTCTGGCTCGTAACGGCGGAGACGGCAATCACGGTCATATTCCGGATCGCAGTCGGGATTAGCCGGCTCGAGATACCTTTGCTGGTTCTCATCGGCCACTCTCGGCTCTGCGGCGTGTCCGTGTCTTGCACCCCCGAAACGTGGCTGGTTGGGCTTCAGTGGGATGCACTCTGGATCGTAGCCCATGTAGCAATCATAACCTTCCTTTGTCTTACCGGGGGGTCCCAGTGGATGGCGCTGTGCTTGTGGTGGCTCCTCGTGTTTGGCAAATGGATACTGCTGAGTGGGCTGGTGTTGCCGTTGGCGATGCATGGCCGCCGCAGCTTCGCGAATGACGGCAAAGGGATCGTTGGGGTTGGAAGAGGGGGCAGCAGCTTCCATGCGCGGGGCGTAGGGATCATTGAGCTGGGCTTGGGACATGAGGCGTCGGATCATGGCATATGGGTCGGAGGTGGCCTGGCGAGGAGCAGGTGTGGCCGGCTGGCGGTACATGGCGTAAGGGTCGGGGATGTGATTGCGGTTGGTGTATTGGTCCCGGTACATGGCGTAGGGGTCATACTGCTCGTGTGTGGAGGCAGAGGGCGGGGCGGCTCGGATGGCGGCAGCCTCATCACTCTCGCCACGCTTGTAGTCAGGAGGAGAGGCGAAGCGAGTGGCGGTCAGTGGGTTGCACCCTTCTTCGTACAGGGGGTTGCAGGAGCCAGGGCCTGCGGGGGCGGGAGGGTTGGGTGCACGAGGAGCCTAAAAGAGAAACAAATTGTAAGTAAGAATAACATTACTTCAACATACTATTACTCACGTAGAGGTACAAAGTAGTGATCAAAGAAAAACTGCTCCTCAAGAAAGAGTAACTTCATAACTAACTGTTGGGACATAATACCTGATTTTTAATTTAATGAGAAGGATAAAATATTAAATAATGCACATTATATCTGAAGAAGCAGTGCAAATAATACAAATATTTAAATGAATATTGCTCACAGTCGGAAGAGTACGCAAAACTTTTACTGAAGTAAGAGTACTGTTCAATAAAAATATTACTCAAGTATAGAAGTAGGCTGCTAGAAAAGTAACTGTAAGTAAATGTAACTGAGTACTACCCACTTATTAAATAAATTAACTACAACAAACTCACAAAGTAATCTTTTAGAGTATAAAATATATTATATTTCTGCAATTTTGTGGTTAATTATAGATTTCATTAACATTTTGAGCGATACTTGAATCTCAACCACAATATTGACGAAACAAAAACAAAACTAAGTCCCTAATTACAATTCATATTCAATGGTACTATTCATGGACTGAACTTCCTGCATGGTACAGGAAAAACATGAAATTTGGAGTCAGTCAAGAGCACTATGTAAAGTACAGGATGCAGACAAATCATTTATTCATCATTTCCACTCATGTTCATAGCGGCAGGGGTTTGTCCCAGCAGGCTCTAACTACATAATGTGTCTTCCTTTGTGTTTACTTGGACAGTGACTTCATAGTACACTAGATTACATCAATTCAGGAAGGAACAATGACAGAGGATTAGCTGTAGATTAAACCACTGATGTTTTGAAATGATTGGATTGCAATGTGATTCAAATTTGATTAACTGCACATCCCCAGTTCCACTTAAGTAAAAAAAATGTAATATTCACATATCAATTTTGATCAATCAATACCTAAAATGAAAAGGACGGATTAATATTGTAGCGAAATCATTGGAGTTGAGGCCCTACAGCAAATGGTTAAAATTAAAATTCATGTCTTCAATAAGAATATGCCTGCTTCGCTCCAGCTCATGTACTTTTTATATTCATTATCATATGTATCCTTGTAGATGTGAGGCGTTACCACGAGTGAGGCGGCGTATGCGCAGTAGGGGTCCCTGAGTGGATCACAGTTGGGGTACTGAAGGTACAGTCCAGAGGGGGCCTTCTGCACCAGTTTGGCCTTGCAGCTGGGATCCTTCTTTGGGTCACAGCCGAGGTGGGCATAGGAAGGTAGGGACCCGGCAGCTGGACTGTAGCCAAAAGCCGCTCTCAGGTGGTACTGTAGACACTCCACATCCTCAGAAGAACAGATCCTCAGGAGCTCTGCCTTCTGCTCCTGGAGAGGGACAGAATACATACATACATTTACATAGATAGTAAAGGCTGAAAGTATTGGAAGATCTCATGGAATAAAAGTGAGTTGTTCGATCATTTATATTACGAAGGTTTTTTTTTTTCTGACCATGTATCGAGTAATAAATTACTCTTTTTTTTTTTTTTTTGTGCGCTTAGTAAAAAGGTTTGTTTCTATGAAGATACACTGCTTAGCCTGGAATGTGCCATAGTATAGCATGTGTCATCTTGTCTCCATGAAGACAAGATGACACAACCAAATCAACTGCATATTGAAGATACAAATTGTAGTGTTAGAGACATTCCATTTCTGTGCTGTACCTGTGGCACTTACTGCCAGCTCAATCTCTGTTATCGTGGCTTACTTCATCAGAGGTATAATACTTCCTACAAAGGAAGTTTAGCCAGACTGAACTGGATTAGACTGGAGTAAACAGCACCATCACAATGTCTTGAGGGTTCATGTCTCTGGGTGCTGGGCTCTATACAGATGGTAAATAAAGTCCAGCGTCATGCCCATTCTCTTCAACTCTCAGGCTACAACATTTTATTCTACAAAAAGTAGTTTTTTTCAAGCTCAGTATATTTCACATGCTTCATGAGAAAGCTCAGAACCTCCAGAATTCACTGAGTGGAAGAGGCTGCACTAGCACTAATTAATGATTGGCTTCAGGTGCTGGATTTTAGGTAGTGCTGACTCAAATTTGAGAGAGTCCTTTTAGATTTAAACTAACTGGAATTAGTTGTAGGATCTGGCAGCCCAAATGAGAGACTCATGTGAGGGTCATTCTACTTTCTGATTGGATAATTTGCTCGAGAACCAAAACGCTGAATGAAATCAGCAACAACTTGCCATCATGTACAAGGTTTTTGTCATTAATAATAAATTAACATGCTAAAAGTAATATTTGATTTGAACAGGGAACGCAGATAAGATGGATATTTAAAACGTTCAAGATAAAATTACTAAATATGCTTTTAAATGTAACCCAAAGCATTCAAGTTGTCTCCTATCTTTAAACTTCCTCTTTCACTTCCCCAACCCTCCCTTTAATGTCCACCATCTTACCTTGGACAGAAAAGGCACAGCGGAGGGAGCGTAGTAATAGTAGCCTGACTCAGGGTCCTTAGATGAGGCAGCCCGCACATACATGGGTGCAGGTGCTTTAACAGGTGCTGCGGTTGCCACAGGCATCACCAGGGGCATGTACGGGCTCTTCCCCTGTACCAGAGCCATGTACAGGCAGTACGGGTCTTTGGTGGGGTCACAGGTCTTGATTGGAGCGGCTATAGGGATCTTGGGCGGCTCAGGTTTGGCTTTGGGTCTGGCGGTGTAGGCGGACACGCAGTTGGGGTCATCTGAGTCGGCGCAGGACTTGTAGATCTCCCCCAGGTGGCGCAGGTATGCCTTGTAGGAACGCTGTCCCTCAGCACGGTTCTTGTTCTGTAGATAAGCCAGGTAAATGCGATCCAGCTCCTGAACCTGGAGAACAATACAATTTTAGGGAAGATTACATGAGTGATGGAGTTTCTCAATAATGTATGAGCCAAAATGAATGGTCCTTAAAGTGCGGCTAAACACAAACTTCACCCAAGACCACATTTAAAATAGAGCTGCTAAACTGAACAGTACCTGGAGGACTAAAGAAGAGAGTGAAGGGGGAGGAGGGGTGGGGTTTGTGCATACAAGGTCCAACAGGTATCTACACTTCAAACTGCCCCTGCAGCCATGTGTTTGTAATCAGAAACACCTGGCTATAATCATAATCAGTACTCCTGAGTGATGTCACCAACTACTGGGATTTGCAGAGGCCACTGAAAAAACAGACAGAAAGCCGTGTTTACCTAGTTTGCTCTAAACTTGTCAAAAATGACGAGGAACAAACAGTAGACAATGCTCTTAAAACACCATATACACAGTTTTTAAAAGTGGATTTGGTGTTTAGTTCCACTTTCTCTACATGTCAAAGGTGTGCTAAGCAACTTTTCTGGTGGGAGGTCTGTCATCTGCTTGTCTACACGGAGATGTTATTGTTTTCCTTGAAATGTTCCACAATATGGCATTCAATCACAGATGTTTTTATTCCTCAAAATTCCATGCAACATGGATTCTGACTGCTTGAGGACAATAAAGTATTATAAAGTACAATAAAGTATATACCTATGTACCTAAATAGCAAGTATAGTGGCAGCAAAACTTTTAATATTTAACCCTATAATTAATTCAGATTTTTGTTATAATTTTATGATGCACATTATTTTGGTATAGCTGAAATGTAACCACGTACTGGGCTAATTTGAAACCTGACAGATTAGGAAAAATAGGCCTCTTCATCGACAAATTAAAATAGCTTCTATCTGATCTGTCATCTGATAGATTGTGAGATCTTAAATTAAATCATATTTACTGACAATTGTGTGCTATATGTCTCATTGCACTTGGGATTATAAAAGGACATGTGGGTTCTCACAGTTGTGTTGTGGAGATGTTTTGACCAACTATGACCCTCTTATATTCATTATGTATCATTATGTGTCTTGTTTCAGTCTACAGCAAAAACACAAATAGGTGCAAACAAGGGCTAAGAGACATTCAGAGGCATCTAATAATTTGGCTTTATCACCAAACCTTTGTAGATATAATTGCTAATAAAAGCTGCTAGAACTTAAACTAAATGAGTTGACATGACATTTTTTTAGATGTTACAAAATGTAGTATTTGCTCTCCGCAGCACAATTAAGCACATCAAAGATGATCAAAGTTTTTAGCTTTCAGCTTTTATTTTCAGACTAAAGCAATGAAACACTTGATAGAACATTTGAAGAGGCCATCATTTGTGTTGCTGCTGCTGATCTAAAATGAGCAAGTAAATGTCCAAACACATGTCCAATATTTTCCTGGCTGTTTTTTGCTGTGTGTAGTTGAATGCCTCTCCGAGCTGATCATGAGTGCACTATATACATTTAGCAGTGTTCAAGTATGATCAATGTTGTCCAGTAATGTTTTAGAGATTCATGTGATTAGCATACAAGTATTTTAGAAATTGGACTAAACCAGAAATTAGTGCCTGTAAACATTATAAGTACAGGATTACAGATATTTGGACCATCCTGCTCTGCACTCACTGCCTCCTGGTTGCCATTGTCGGTGAAGTACTTGTACCAGGCCCAGAAGTCCGAGTGTTGGTTGTACCAGCTGATGTTACGGCGGTTTCGGATCAGTCTCCTGTGGTTGGCTGCTGCTTCTGCCCTCTCCTTAATGCTGTGACCTGCTGAAAATAAGGACGAATACTGACTATAACCAATACTTTTGATGTTTTCTATGGGACATTAAAGAGGTATCTGGAAATTAAGAACTTCAATACCGTTTTCTAAAAATGGTTATATGTCACACTTTCTTCCTCTTTCCTAAGCACTAAATTAATGAATTATTATTTTATAATACATATTACCATGAAACTACCTGTAATAACACAGTAGTTTTAGTAGGATTTGCGGGTTTAGTAGGACCACTATATCAAGTGCTACGCAAAAGTTTTCTTTGTAGAAACATTTCAAAAGAACAATTAATTCTGGACAAAGTTTATTGCTCTGAATCCTTTTCTCTACTCATCTAAGAGCCTTCTTCAGTTCAGCTGGATTACTGGTACGTCCCTGCCCTTCATCTGTCTGAGTGGAGGAGCTACCATCCTTACTGTAAGGAGAACCTGTTAGCTAAATCCATGGGCTGATGTGGATTTTTTTGAGCCTGTTGCTGTGGCCGATAACCGATATTTGCCGATACCAATATTTAGCTTTTAAAATCCATAGTAACGCCAGCAATGTTTTTGCAGTAAAGATCATAAACACATTTTTCGTGTTCATAAAAAATAATGGGATGTAAAACTATTTGTTAGATAGATATATAGATAGATACATACATTCAGCCATATAACACTCTATTTTCCATTTTGGCTCATTAGTCTGTTCCAAAAGGGCACACAGTGAAAAATATCTGTATCAAATATTAATACTGGCCAAAACTGATGCTGGAATATTTATATTCCAATATTTCACCCATCCCTAAATTGAACTATCTTAAGGTGTGAACTGCAGCCTGAGTCTGAGTAATGTCTATTCTTCATTACCATATCTCCAACACTATATAATACAATCAATATATGTTTACTTCAATTACCTTTGTTCTTCTGCCCAATAGGCCCAGCACACAGGAACGCTGTCAGACAAAAACATATGTTAGACTCCAAAAAGCTGAATAAGTTTTTTGAAAGAGCTTACACCAACTCCTCTCCTACCAATACATGCTAGGAAACAACATTACCCCTCGTCTTTTACTAGCCTGTATATGGCTAACAGACCCGGGTAATTGGCTGTAGCTGGGAGGCTGCTGGGCATACTGCTTTGTAGATTTTATAGGTGAGCCCGTAACAGTCGGCTCCACGCTGCGCCCCCCTCCGTGTACGGTTAAGACTACAGCAGATTGTGCCTCGCTGTTGTACTCTTTCATCTCCACAGGGAAAAGGTGTTAATGCCTTGCAGAAGGAGAGGAAGAGGAGAGTAGGAAGAGAGTAGTAAAGAAAGAGAGGAAGATTCAAGGAGATGAGAAATAAAACAGCATTTGAAGGTAGGGGCAATAGGTAGCATTCATGTTTTATAATTCAATGATGTCATATTTTCAGGTGGAAAACATGACATCATAAATATTTTAACATATGATCCACAAATTCTGAACTTCATCATTATTTGTGAAGGATTGGCTCCACAAAAAAATTTCATATTAATCTAACACCTAAGAGCTTTCAATTGACAATCATCAATCATGTCTTTGGGGTTGAATAATGGCACCACTTTCTAAAGCCACTGTAAAAAAATAACTCCACTTTGATGCTTGACAGAGAAGACGTTACTTTTTGCCAGTTTTTGTTTCATGTGAATTGCTCCAGTAATTACAGAGATATTAACCATAAACCAGGTCAAAACATCTGATGATAGTTAAAAGGTAAATTCTACCATAGAATTCTGAGGTACCCTGTATGTAATACAGTTGGGCCAGATAAAATTATTATTGTCAATTTTCAGTTAATTCGCACATTAAAGACAGTAACAGAAATTATTGGGTTGAACATTTGTGGATTTTCATTTGTGTATTCCTTAAATGCTATTTAATTGAACAAAGCAAATTGGCTCTTGCCCTCTGTATGGAAGAATAACAATCATAACAATCATTTGTGCATTATTTATTCACTCCACATGTGGTAAGTTACCATTGTAGCCACAGCTGCCCTGGGGCAGACTGACAGAAGTCAGTGAGGCTACTAATCTGTGCCTTCAACTCATCGGCCACCACCAACACTTACATACACACACCCCAAATTCATACTGGGTGAAGTGAAGTACCTTGCCTGAGGACATAACAGCAGTTTTGCCACTGGTGCCCCACTGTGGCACTTGGTATTCCTAGTGGTTTCCCATCCAAGTACTAACCAGGCAGAGCCTGATCTGACAAGATCAGGCTTTGACAAAGAAGTTGCCTATTACCTGTCTTTTCACACATAAGATATTTGAGCGGTTGTGACAGGAGGGAGTAATTCCTGTAAAATGAGTGATTTACTGAGGTACTGCTGATTAGGACAAGAATCTTAATTAGCCAAAGAATCTATAAATATTTTTGCGTGAACATTCATGTCCAACCTATAATGAAATAAGAGACTGTCATCACATTCCATATTATAAGTGAAATGTGTAAGCAACCAACTGAGAGAGGACGTGCCACATTTTGAGGAATTGAATTACACAAATATGTGAAGGGTGGATATTCATTCAGAGTCTGCTTGTAAGGTACACAAGTGACTGTTTATTCCCAGGAATTTAAGGTCATCTTATTATGCCATCTTATATAACACAGGTCAAAACAAGGGAGAAGGTAACCAAATACATCTATACATCTGGAGGACACCTGTATTCAGATCTGAATACAGATCTGACATCTGTATTCATATCTGAGTAATGGTAGAAATATGAAATGCAGATACAACAATCCCATGACTTCAGACCATGTTTATAGAGGTTTAAGCTATAGGGCTGGCAGGCTTTTCATGCGGAGACAGAATATTTTCTTGATTGCAGTAGACATTCTACATTACTTAAATAAACAAAGTCAAATTGATTCAACTGGAATTATATGCAGGCCTAAGAAATCATCCAAGTTCAGTTCAGCTACCAGAACTGAAGAAGCGGTTTGGATGAGCAGCAAAATATCTTCACCCTAAAACTTTTGTCCATTTGACAGAATTGAAATTTCTTTTGCTATGGATCATACCTGGACTACTGAGAGATTACACAGGCATCTTACATAACCTTAGACATATCTATCTTACATTGCTATAAAGTGATACACAGCAATGCTTGGCAATAGGATGGTGCAGCTAATGATTATGTGGTTATTTAATGGTCCATTGATTGACCTATTCTTTAGATACAAATGCATGTATTATTTTGGGTGTAGGGTCTGCAACCTGCTTGTCTCCATGGAGATGTTATTGAATTGCATGGAATGTTCCACAGTATGGCATTAAATGTATGCATCTTGCATTCATCCAATTCCAGGTGTTTTTATTACAGAAAAAAATAAATAAATACAGTGGAAAACATACACTCACACTCACTGGGAGTCAAATGTCTCCATGGAAAAAGATTAATGCCATTCTGTGTAACATTTCAGGCAATGGAGACAAGAAAGCAGCAACCCTCCATAAGAAAAATTACATAGTGCAACATTAAAGAGGGGGTGTTACACTTCTATGGGATATTAATTGCTAACACATAACATATTTATCACCATGTTAACTTTTATTGTTTTGAAAATGCTACATTCACCGAAAACAATGTATTAACATGTTTCATAAGTTTCACTTTCGTTTGTGACACTCAGAGTCTGTCCTCTCTTTGCTCCACAGTGAAGTCACTCCCCCTTCAGTGTACAACTATCACAATACAATCGTCGTGCATCCCGCTGATGATAATGATACTACTGCACATTGCATCAGGTTTATGAAGTTGAAGTGTATTGTTTTGTATTATGCTTTTGTACATTTAGGAAAATGGTCGAGTCTTGGACAGGATCGTACAGCTAACTGTAAGGAGGGTTTGAATAGGGCAGAGATTGCTACATTACTCAAACATGCATGGATGACATATAAAACCTCTTCAGGCATGTATTTCACAGGGAAATCATGTAGAAAAGCTAAAAAAAAGAGAGTTGATTTTGTATAATACCCTCTCTTTTAAAAAAATATAGCATTGCGTAACAAACAACAATTGGTCAATCAGTGCAGTTATATAACCACATGATCACTACACCATACTATTCATTCAAGTATTGTTATTATTATTGAGAAAAGTAGTATAATGGAGGAAAAAAACACAGAAAAACACCAAAAGCATGCAAGCCAACAAGCTAGCCAAAATACCTCATTAAGTTCACTTTTAGTTTTACCATGTTGATTAATAAATAAAAAAGTTTCTGGTGTTTAATATGTCCTAAAATGTTGAATAAAAAGTTGCCGATAACCAGTACAGCTAATCTAAAACACAAAAAGTACAGAAATGCTGACAACTCAAGAGACAAACAAACCAAGGTGAGTCAAGGTGATGTGCGGCTGTGGCTGGAGCGCGCTAAAATGCTAACTCTGTATCCGCTGTTGTGTTTTAACAAGGCTGTAAAAAAAACAAGCTCGCACATCTGGAAGGAGCACTGCTTTAACAAGACGAAGGAGGAGGCGACTGTGCTGACAGGTAATCATTTTTACACGAGCAAATCCTTTTTTCTTTCCCACTGTTTTTTAGCAACAATTTTTTACGGGAAGTTTTAAACATTTCCTAGCAATAACATATGTTTCATATCAAATATGATGAAGTTTTGAAGCTTTAAAGTGCATATGACAGGTTTCATGTTTTTCCAGGCATTACTTGGTTTGGTGTGATTGTACCTCCATCCATTCTGGCCCTGGGGAAGTCCTGGGTCTTCCCCAGGGCCTCCTTCCAGTGAGACATGCCTCTCCTCCTGATGTGCAGAAGCAGCAGCTCTACTCCAAGCTCCTCCCATCTGACCGAACTCTTCATCCTATCTCTAAGGGAGCACCTCTGCCTAATATTTATCATATTTTTAAGTCAGTTAAGTGGAAGTTTGTTGATATGTTGAAATGAAAAGTACAAAGATACAGGAAGCAGTGAGCGATGGTAATTCTAAAATGGAATAACTCCATCTATGTCATCCAAAATACAGAGGCAATTTATGCACAAGGAAGGCTGTTTTTGGTTGTTTAAACCATAATAATTAACAAAATAAAGCTGTTGTTGTTTATTTTTATTAGGCCTATATATGTCATATCTGCTGCCCATGTCCAACCTGGAAGTAAACTTACAAACTTCACTAAAATAAAAACAAAACTTTGAAAATTAGATAAGATTTTCTGTAAAACATAAAATGTATAAATATAATGATGTGAACTATGTTTTAGTGAAATTAGTACTCTAACCTGCCATTTGCACTTTAACTCAAATTCAAGTAACAAGGCAACTTCATGTGTGCAAAGCCGCTTGTTGTAAAAGTGCTTATATTTGAAAAGTAGAAGTATTTAAAAATCTGGGTAAGTTGTTATACACGATATAATTAACATGTCTTGTTTTGGACCCACACACTGTATATTTACATATGCGTATCATCTGCCTACATTTACCACCTGTAATGAGTTTCAAATAGTAACGCAATGATAAAAATAAGCTTAAATGGAGCCAGTGATGCAATATTTCCAACCATAATGGAGGATTATCATACATGTATAAGTAATGACGATCTTAAATTAGAACATGATTAGGCAGTATTGAAATTATCCAGCATCTAAAAGAAATGATGAATTATAAAGGAGGATTACACAAAAACTGGGGCATGTTTTACTGCTTGTTACCAATTACATCTTTACTTTTATTTTAATTGGGCTGGTTACTCTAAGAGGTGCTTATGTGCTATGTAGTAGCAGTAGCAGTGATGGTGGTGGAGGAGGTAGTATAGTAGTAAAAGAAGTAGAAGCAGTATTAGTAGTTGTTAGCATAAAATTGTCAAATCAGTTAAGAGGTTTTTGTTTAAGCTACAAAATAATAAAGGAGTTTTTTCGTATAGTAAAAATGAATCTGCTTCAGTACAGATATATTGTAAAAGTGTGCTGTCTGCATCTAATTATAAAGTTCAGTCGCAAACCAGGAAGTAGTGCTGGTGCATTAACAGGCTAAGGTTTGGTGATGGCCCCAAACCTCATGGCCAAACTTCCCTATTAAAGCCTGATATCATCAGATCTCAGAGTTTATGCAGGGCTGGGACTGGTTATTACTTAATATCATTTGCCACAGTAGCAAAAAACTGTTGTTGTGTCCTTAGGCAAGACAATGTGCGAAAGGTGTGTGCTTGGGTTGGAGGTGGTTGGATCTGCCGATGGCACAGACTGGCAGCCCTGCTTCTGTCAATCTGTCCCAGGACAGCTGTGGCTGTAATAGTAATTACCACCGAGTGTGGAATGAATGAATGAATAATGCACAGAATTGTAAAGCAACTTTGAGTGTCTGGCAAAGTGCTATATAACAAAATAGCAAAAAAACAGCAACATAAAAATTTTCCCAAAATATGACTTTGATAAAGTAGTAAGTTTATGCAAAAATATCTCTAAGTTTACTAAATATACTTTGGCCATGTATGTAAGCCACTGAAAGACAGAGACAGGCATATCATTTTCCAGTTTACCAGTTTAAAAATTTGTCTATGAACAGGCATATGGTTAGAAAATGTTAAAATTTTGTCATCAATTTACAAGTTTACAAATTTACAAAAGGCACAAAATGGGCACCCAGTAACTATATATATATATATATATATATATATATATATATATATATATATATATATATATATATATATATATATATATATATATATATATATATATATATATATATATATATATATATATATATATATATATATATATATATATATATATGTGTGTATATATATATATATGTGTATATATATATATATATATATATATATATATATATATATATATATATATATATATATATATATATATATATATATATATATATATATATATATATATACAATAAACATGACTTGCATTAAAAGTCATATAAAAGTATATATTTCATAGTAGTTACATCATGATCCTTGTTGAGTTATGTACACTTACCAGGCAGCAAAATGGCTGCCAGCAGAGCAGTCAGGACCACCCCAGACAATCCATGTCTCCACGCCATGCTTGCCGATCTTCTTCACCTGTTCAATAATACATACAGGGGTTAACGTATGGACTTTGAAACACCCTCCATCCATCATTCAAAACGGCCTGTCCCCATGTAACGCACCCAGCATGGACAACTGAACACCATTTACATTAGAGAAGGCCAGATTTCAGAAACTTAACTTCTACTGGTTTTATCATGTCATACTTTTTACCCAGAGGTGGGTAGTACTCAGTTACATTTACACAGTTTATATATATATATATATATATATATATATATATATATATATATATATATATATAATTACCAAATACTTTTAACTTTTACTCATGTCATTTTAGGTTTATTATTTTGTACTTATACTTAATTATCACCATTTTCAAGTTGCAGTACTCTATTTAAAGGTGCACAAATAACTTTTCTGGAGGAGGGTGTGTCACCTGCTTGTCTCCATGGAGATGTTATTTCTTTGACGAGCAACTGGCAAACTCCTCACATGAAAGGTTACATAGCACACCTTTAAACACAATAACTACTCTCCCTGCAACTGCCTTGTCCCATTAAAAAGGTTGCCAAGATCTGCTTTATCTGCACTTTAGATTTCAGTGGTTGTTTCTTTTTCAGTTGGAGGAGTGTGATTCGGTGAGAACAGGCTGGAGCCGTGACTTATCCACTCTACTTTGTCATTAGGATGCACAGACCAGGTGTCAATGCACAGACTTTTGAAGGCTGAACTTGAGGCTGGGTAAGCCCCTTCACCAAGGTTGCCAAATCTCAACTCTCAGCACTTTTATTTTTTTTTTTTTTTTTTACTGTACATTCAATTGTTAATTTACTTAATTTTATTTTTAACAGGCTGAGGCTCTGACAACATTCTAAGATATTTGATATAGTGAATTGTTTTTATTAGATGAATGACTAGGAGTGGAACAGAAATGTATGTAGTAATCAGCATTTGTCTTATTGTGTTGTTCTAAGCTAATTTACCAGCTATTTATTTAAAAGAAAATCATGACACTATAATAAACTAGTTACGGTAGATATGAACTAGATTATTAACACTTAATACCATATAGGGTTGTCAAAGGTATTGAAAATGTACTCTTGATACCTACATTAGATCGATACTAATCAATACTAAACTAATATTAAAACTAAACACTCAATTGATCAAGTATCGATAATGTAAATAAATCAGATTCACAGGACAAAATCTGAGCTTTCCTGAACAGTTTTAGTATGATTTTGAGCTTTATTAAAACGGATATAAGACCTCATGCAAACATAAAGAAAGTACTATTATTTTGTATGTGAAAATTACATTCTATCGATATTTTTATCTTCATTGTGGTACCATAATCAATATCATATGTGCAATGAATTCCTTAGCGTCAAAATCGAGTGACAACACCTATATCATAACATCATCTTTCCTATAGATGGTTGTAGATACATAGTTTGAAAGCTACGCTTCACTTATACTGATCCCAATAGTATTATGTTACAGATGTAATATGTTTCACAAATGACTGTCAGAATAGGAAATAGCTATTTATTATTTCAGTCATACCACATTCTATAAAAGTATGCAGTGTAATTGCAGAGCACTTACACTGCCAATTTCTTCAGCTAGGGCTCCCAACTCATACAATACACTGACCAATATTGAATTCACATTTGCAAAGTTTAGATGTAATGAGATCCAAATCCCAATCCCATTAATTTCAACAAGTGGATGAATCTAGGAATGTGTACTGTCCCTGTAAAATATCTTTACATTTTGGTCATCCTGAAACAATGTAATGTAAACAATGTTGAATCTGGCGCAGGCACTTTTATCCAGTTCAGTGATGACTTTTTGACATGGCACTTACATTTAGGGTTGTCAAAAGTATTAAAAGTCAGTTACTAATTAATGCTAAAACTAGTATTGAAAGTACATACTCATTTGAGCAGGCATCAATGCAAAAAAGTCACATTCACAGGACAGAAATGAACCTTTCCTGAATAGCTTTAGAATGATCTTGAGCTGTATCAGAACACGTATAAAACCACATATGGAATATACCTGGACGACTGAGGGATTACACAGATAAAAGTATAAAAGAAATATAATAATATAAAAGAAAGTACTACAATTTGATGTTGAAATGACATTCTATCACCTAAATAAAGAGTGTTTCTATTATCTTCGTGGAATTGGAATCTGTATTGAGTATAGAATCTACTGCTTCCAGAGGTAGGTAATACTCAGTTACATCTACACTGTTAGATTTACTTGAGTAACTTTTTAAAGAAATTGTACTTTTCAGAGTAGCATACTTTTCCTCCTACATGAGTAAAAGTTGTGGTTCTGCAAGTGATAAAAGTTTTATGTTAGCAATATGAAATGATTTGTACATTTTTCTTTCTTGCACAGCTCCTTCAGATATGATTTAGTTTGTCTCATTTTGGTGTCTGTCCTTTGATTTTTGAGCATTATCATGTTTTCTTTCAAATTACACTGACTTCAAATTGTAAATGAGATGTTACGTCCCAACAGTTACTCTTTAAGTTACTCTTACTTAAGTAATAGTTTTTCCAAATACTTTTTTACTCTTACTTGAGTAATTTGTTGCTACTAATTTGTACTTCTACTTGAGTAAAATCATTTTGAAATAACGTTATTACTTACTTCAGTACAATTTTTGGCTACTCTACCCACTTCTGATTCCTTACCTTATCGAAATTGAAATTTGAAACTTTAGGATTGTCATAACACTACTTTTCCCCCTATTGTCACACCACTACTTCTGTATTTGAATTTTACTTTTCAAAATTCTAGCCATAATGTGCTCTTACCTGTTTGGGTCACTGGTCTGCTGTACTCTTGTCCAGTCTGGGGAGTTGAACTTTCCCTGGGTCGTGTCTCCTGTGGCCCTCCTGACAGACTGCCCTCACGGTGGGATGGGCCATGGTTTTAAACTGGGGGCCACACAAAACGCACACATAACACACATCCTTTAAACACGTACACACACACAAGTACACAAACAGCTCACCTGCGGGGGTCCGGGGCCACCTCAGCCAGCTGCCCTGACTGGCTGAGAAGTACTGAAACATCAGCCAATCAGAGCGGAGAGTAATTACAGACAGGAAAGTACAGTGGGAGGTGGTGGTACATGGAGACGTGGAAAACCCAGCAGCTTAAGGCATGGTTTGGTTTGGACATTAAAAAAAGAGTCTACAAGAAATTTAATATACTATAGTGTTGAATCCTGCCTATTCAAAATGAAGCAAGTGGATAGATGTCTGTGGCAGTAGAAAATTATACAGTAAAAAAAAATACAAAAAAAAAAACAATCAACTTTTACTCAAGTTGTAAACTGCCCCAATTTTCTAGTGACTAATTTTACTTTGTTTTGCAAGTTAGGTTGTCGTAAGGTTTGAGTTTTCAAACTCACAATTATCCATCGTTTATGGCTCCACCCAGATCAGAGAAGAGAAGGATTTTCAGCCAAAAAAATTTTAGGCGGGTGATAATTGCTAACATGTTACACTGTAGTGCATGACACAACACGTTTATTTAAAGAGGGGGTATTTTAGGGGGGTTATTAACTGCTAACACATAACATTTAGAGCACCATGTTACCTATTGTTTCGAATATGCCATATTTGTAAAAGCAACCTAGTCAAATTTTACACAAGTTTCAGTCTCAGTTTCCCCTCCCTTTGCTCTCTGTGCTAAATCACCCCGCAGAGCGCTATTACACAACACAATCCCACTAATGAAATTACTGCACATCACATCAGGTTTGTCAAGTTGCTGTGTACTGTTTTGTATCGTATTTTTGTATATTTTTGGAAAATTGTTATGTGGGAGCTTGGCTGATGCTTGTCGGCTGAGCATTGCTCAGAATTGGACTGTTAACTATGAGGAGGGTTCAAATAGAGCCTGGGAACTGATTTAGCATAAAACTCACTCTTTAACAAAAATATATATTTGGCTAAAACTCTGCTGAGAGTCCCTTCCTGAGCAATTCTAGTGCCTTCCTGGCAACAGCCTGACTGATATTACAGAGCTAACCCTGTTAGCGCTGTAATATCAATTTGGCTTTTGCCAGGTTAGCAAAAGCTAACTTGTCACTATGCTCACATTGTTTACTGTCTATTCATGAGTTTCAGAGTGATGAAAGAAGAACAGCTGCCATTCAAAACTATCTTTTTAATCTTTAAAATATCAGTCTTCAAAATGCCACTTGTAAACAGGAAGCTGAAACCCCTGAGTAGCTACAGTTATTTATACCAAAAAGCTAGCGTCATGTCCTGGTCCCGTGTGCACCTGCCTAAGGATGACAGACGGAAAATAGCTTATATACATCTGAGAAGCATCTTTTATCTGAGACAAATGTTATGTGTGCACTGCCCTTGCTTTCTATAAATAAAACTAATCCAAGATAGCTGATCTCTCTACAGATATTCAAAAATGTTTCACTTTTTTTTTACTTGTTCCATGAACAAAGGAACATGAACATTTTTTTTTACTTGTAATGAAGTTAAATGTGTTTTGCCCCAGTACAGATTAGACCTATACAGCAGTTATGCTAAAATAAAACCACTGCATGCAATCTGCATCTCTGCATCTAATTATAAATCTTTCATATTTTGTGAACCAGGAAGTAGTGCTATTAGCATGCTATTTGTTCTTAGAGAGACTTATCCATGCATTTGTCTCCAGTAGGTTAGACTACTCTAACGTCCTGCTCACTGGCCTCTCCAAACGAGCCTTAACACAGCTGCAGTACATCCAGAACACTGCTGCTCGGGTCCTGACTAGAACCAGGAAGTACGAGCACATGCGTCCTGTGCTCAGGTCACTGCACTGGCTCCTGTGGCTCAGAGAATAGACTTTAAAGCAGCTCTGCTTGTGCACAAGTCTCTCCATGGCCTAGCACCAAAGTACGTCTCTGACATGTTAGTGCCACATGAACCATCTCACACTCTGAGGACTTCAGGGACCGGACTCCTGCTGGTGCCCAGAGTCAGGACTAAACATGGGGAATCAGCATTTCAGTTTTATGCAGCTAAAACCTGGAACCTGGTCTTCCTGCAGATGTGAGACAGGCCTCTACTTTGACAATGTTTAAATCCAGGCTCAAACTGTACTTTTTAGCTGTATATGTGACTGAAAGGTTTTTATTTGTGTGATTTTAATGTCTTTCTTATTCTGTAAAGCACTTTGAATTACCTTGTGTATGAATTATGCTATACAAATAAACTTGCCTTGCCTTGTCTTAGTTTTACTGTGACAGCAAAACTTCGCTTTGGTCTCTGAAAGTTGTGAAAAATGCTTATAAACTCATCATGGTGAATTAATAGGATGCTAGGAATGAGTCAGGAAAAAGGGAATATGTTTGGACCACGGCAAACCATTTAAAATTAATTAATTCCTGAATTAGGACAAATCAGTACTAAACTAGAAAACAAAGCCCACATACCACAACTCCTGGCTATCCCACAAATTGCATTCCACTCTACAAAATAAAATAAAAGTCTACTACAATACAGCACTACCCTTTTACAGGCACATGGAAATGCAATTCTTATGCAGTAGGAATAATGGCGTGGTCTGGGCTGCCACATAAGCACTTTGAAACCACAGCTTGTGTCTACACAGCCAGCACAGAGCACAGCTGGTCCACACACACCAGGAATCTGATAATCTACAGTTTCACCTGAGTCACTGTGTCCAGGCATGCTATCCCCACTCCACTGTCAGCCATTTTGGGTCTTCAAAAACAATTACACAAGACACATACAGGATGATGCAGTCTACATGTCTAACTGGATGAGTGAAGACAGTATTTTGTTGGTAATGGTTTAGACTTGGCACTTTCTGGTTTATGTGATTTGGCCAGATCTGGGAAGTCCTAGTTTAGATCTGATTTACTGCTGTTTTATGCAGAATTTTGACAAACCTTTATCCTAAGTTGGGAGAGTCCAATCACAGCCACTAAATTATATCACGTGTCTCTCAAATGAAAACTGGTTGACAGGTTAATCCAACTGTCATTCACACTTATCTGAAATCAGGGAGACAGGATACGGTTTCATACCCACTCGTCTTTGTAAAATTTTGAGTCAAAGCATGTGGCTCTGGGTGGCTAGGTAATATTAGTTCTAGTTGTAAACCAATGTAAACTCCAAACTAGTGCTGTGTGATATAGTGATAAAAAAATGAATTTAATGCAGCTATAGGATAAAAAAATACACTTTTTCCTGATCCACTCTTCCTATTGGTCAGCCTCTGCATTGCTCTGAGTGAGTGACATGCAGAATTAACCAATCATAGTGAAGAGTGAACAGGAGATGACTTACGTTTATATGAATCAGGATGATAAAATCAAAATCATGCTCTAGCTTTGAGAAAACTGTGACATTATTGTTATTTGTTTCATGATATTGCACACCTTGACTCTGAAGGAAGTCCATTTTACAGGGGTTCAAGCTTTCACTTCTTAAATTAATAACTGTCTCATCCCGTTAAAAGTCTGTGAAAAGCCATGGAAAAGCCTTTTGAGAGGTCCAGTAAACATTTTAGACCAGGTCATAATTGATTCCTATATAGTTCTTGTTTCATGCTGGATTAGTTCTGTTTCATATCTGGTTTTGCCTTGGTTTCTGTTCTAGACTTGATCGGTCCCATTTCAGACCTCATTTTGCCTCGTTTGACAAATACAGTATAATGAAATCTCCACATCTTAGTAAATGAGTGTAATGACGTTTAGAAGCTTCAAGCTGATTGCCCAGATAGGATTAGGCTTTGCAAAAATAACATTAGAGGATGGCAAAGTGAGCAAATATGACACGCTAATGGAATTATAGCCAAATGTGCTATAGAATTCTTAATGTAAAGTAATATATTCAACATGAAATATGAAAATGAAATCCTGTGTTGTACAGAATCATCTTAGAGTATTACAAAGTACATTTTTTCATGAATTTTGTGCATTTATTTTTGTTTGCTCAAAACCAAAGTTTGAAATCAAAAACTTTTGTCAGGACGTTACCACAGACATGGTAAAAATAACGCCTTAAATCATATGAAAAGTAAAATAGTAAAATGCTAAAAAAAAAAAAAAAATGTAGTGTAAGTACTCTACTTTACTGCTTGTACTTTGTTACCTTCCACCATTGCACTTTACCTGTTGGATATTTCATGGCAAAGTTAAATGTAATCAATAGGAAAATCTGTCTCTTGCCCACATCTGTGACTGTCACATCACCACATTCAAGAATCTGAAAACCACCAATTGTTTTGTCTGTATTCACAGTCCAGAAGTTGCTGTGGGCACCGCCATCATCATTTGGGTTGTATTATTTTGCACGGGGCGGCTGATCTTGACAACAAATAAGTCCTACACAAAAATTACATAGTCTGAATAGAGTGGAAATACTGATAATTTAGTGAGAAATGGAATGAAACAAATGGTGAAAACATTGACCAATACTATGCTGATTCTGTTACCTCGCACTTGAACACAACGGTCTTCAGTTTCCTCACCACCAAGAATACGCTAACATTCAAGCTACACATACTTGGATGTTTTTAAAATTCTCCATAGGACCTGATCATAAAAATAGTCATCTTGTTTGGGTGACATGAGATCAATACACGCCGCAGTGCTGTCTAGATATTAATATTTATGAGAATACTAGCTCGACTTCGGTATAGTTACACATCCATGCATCCAATCTTTTATTTCATATTCCTGTTCTTGAGTGCTTCCATACTATTTTAATAAACCCTATGCTATGCCATTTCATTGTAATGGTGCAATTTATATGTATAGATAGTTGCATGCTAAGTTCAAGGGCTGCAGAATAGTAATGGGGCTGCTAGGACTGCTCTGTTTTGTGGCCTTGACTCTTATATCTGGAGCTTTGGGAGCCTGCGAGACCTCAGGGAAAATGAGCAAAGACTACATGAAACTTCGATTTGTTTTGACAGGAGCGCTGTGCAGTTCATTTGATACAGTCAGTGATAGAGAGAGTCTCAAGATGTGGTGTGTGGGCTGCCTCTGGTGCTTCTTGTGGTACAGTAATACAATTTCATTTCTGATTTAGGCTCAATTCATGTGATTTAAAGGGCCCATATTACACTGTTTTCTGATCTATGTTATAATGTTGTTTTCTCATCAAAACCATAGCTGGAGTTGTGTTTTGTTTCATTCATGCATGAGTTCTTCACTCAAACAGAAAACACTGTTCCACTTAATGATGTCATGTGGTAATACAGGAAGTGCTCCACTGGGTTTTTTAACTCCATACACCACCACTAGAACAATTTGGATGATTTCAGCCCTGAAAATAGCCAATCTCATCTAAACAGGTCAAAGGCAGCTGTTAACTTGAAAACTACAGCTTCATGACATCACAAGGTGGAACAAAGCATTTTGAGCTTTGGAGATGTAGACTGTTTAACAATGCAGGATTACTCAAACATATAAATGAAACAAAACACAACTCCAGGTTTGTTTTAGATGAGGTTACAGCATTTTAACATGGTTTAAAGCTCATAAGAGTCAATTTTGTGTAGAACATTCAGTCCTGGTTAGAACTACAGAGTTTTAGTCCTGCTTTAGACCAAGTCATAGTTTGGACTTGGTTTTTTAACATGTTGTATTGTGCTGTAGATCTTATTTGGTTCAGTTTTAGAGTTGCAAAAGAAAATTAAATTCTGTCAACTGAACTGGATAAAAGTTTTTTTCACCACTCATCCAAGAGGCTTCTTCAGTTCTGACAGGATACTGGTGAATAACTGCTTTATTTGGGCGGCGAAACATATTCACTCCAAAACTTTTGTCCAGTAGATAAAATTTGGTATTCTTTTGCAACTTTATGTCAGATGTAGTTTAGACTAGACTGTACCTTAATTATAAACTGAATTAGGATCTTTCACACCTTGGTGAAAGGTCCTGGTTTGATCCTTGGTCCTGCTGTAGTCCTGGTTTGGTCTGTAGTCCAGGTTTAGATTCGGTCCCTGCATAGTCTCAAATTTGATACGTTGTGCACAAGTGTGAACATATCCTTAACCTGGATTCCTGAATTCCTCCTATTAGTCCTATCGTCTATGGAAAGTTTAAAATCCAGGAATATGTGCATACGTTTGTTTTATAAATTTCCTTTGTGTGTTCATTTTGTTTCTAGCTCTTTCATCAGTTGCCAATCTTTCTATAGTGAATGGGCCACATGTGGATGACCCTGGTTTATGGAGGCAAAATGAGGACAAAATAAGACAATCTTATACATACTTTTTGATTGTTTTGCTTAGACACTTTTGTGTTTGTACACAATTTTAGCTAAAATCCTTATTTAGACCTGTTTTTGTACTAGCTAAGTCCTGTTATGAGCAGGTTTTGTCATATTTTGTACCTAGATTTGCCCTGCTATAAAATTGGTGTTGTTATATCAAAATTGTAATACATTCTTGGCGTACAAAGTTTGCGAATCCCTAAACAGACAGAAACAGCAGCTGTGCACAAATGTGGCTCAGATCTAACAGTCGGATCAGATCACAGGTTTTCCCATAACAGTCTTTTATGATTCACGCTAGATTACTAGCGCTGTGACATCTGATGGTTTTACTGTCCGCGGCCGACACCTGATTTCCCTTTGTATCTTTCTTTTACATTTCCACATTTTTGGTAGTTTCCTGTCCATTTAGCTCCCAAATAGAGCGTTTACCGGGCCGCGCATCTTGTATGTAATTAGACTTTACAACAGGTGTTTCGCAAAGCTAGCAAACCTGCAATCCAGCCAGGAGCAGATTCGAACACGAAACAGCAATAGCATACTCATAATTTTCTCCAAACCAGGAATCTTCAGAATTTGCCGACAGCTGGTTCAGCACAAATGGGTCATTTCTTTTTGCAAAAAACACAAAGGTTTTATTTAACTAAAATCAGTCTGCACAAAGAGAAAAAGAGAGAGAGAGAGAGTTGTATGCCATTTTCATCATCTTGGTCGAGGGCTGTCGGAGGGACAAAGGCGTTTGTTACTGCAAGTCGTCATCATCGAAAAGATCTTCAAAGTCTGTAGGAGGAAAAAATATATACAGTTTAAGGACACAAAAGTATAGGAAAGTGCAAATACAAGTATGAGTATAAGTAAAGTTCATACTTCTATACAACATACTGTATGTCAACTCATTATTTTGTAAAATTTTAGATCCTTTTATCAAAATATAAACTTGCGCAACCTTTTAATTTTTTTATGCTATAGCTGTTGTTTTAAATGCACTGTATCACATTTATAGGTTAGACTTGATGATGAAGATGTATTTGAGCAAAATGTCCCAGTAAAGATATATTGTTTAAGCAACTCTTGAGGTCAAAATAAGTCTGCTGTGTGCTGTCTGCATTTAATTATGCATTTTTATTGTTCAGTTATCAGGAAGTGCAGGTTAGCATGCGAGTTGTTTCCTATACTGCAATGGCAAACCTCCACTCTGGACCCTCTCCTCCTCCCCGCCTGGCCCTCCTCCACCCGCCTCCCTCTCCTCCTCGCCTGGCTCTCATCCTCGTCGCCCGGCTCTCCTTCTCGCCTAGTCTTCCTCCTCCTCGCCTGGCCCTCCTCCGCCCCCCTCCCTCCTCCTTGCCTGGCCGATTTTTCTTGTTTTATCTGATTTTTCCTGTTGTTTGATTTTCCTGTTTGTTTTTGTGTGTAGGCAGCACGGTGGCTGAGTGGCAACACTCATGCCTCACAGCAAGAAGGTTTGGTTCGATCCCCGGGTCGCCCAGGCCTTTCTGTGTAGAGTATTGCATGTTTCCCGCCGTGTCTGGATGGGTTTCCTCCGGGTACTCCGGTTTCCCCCATCAACCAAAACATGAACGTCCTTCGAGACAACTGTTGTTGTGATTTTGGGCGTTACAAAAATAAAATGAATTGAATTAAAAAGCGATTATAAACTAAATTTCGATGTTGGGAATGCATGAGGCAAGTGAGGAATAACTTTGGACCACTGCAAATCTTTAATATATGTGAAAAAACTTAAGTTATTCATTTTAAATACAGAAAAAAAATTCCATTTCAGCACCTTTAATGCTTTGCTAAGGTGTAAGAGTAAACCATGTTAACCTTGAAAAAGTTTTATACACCTATATATGTACTTTTAGTCAACATAATCCTGTATCTCAACATTTTCAAAGGAACTTTGAAAAAATAAACTTTCAATATTTTCCTAAAGTTGGCTTTCCATCATGTGTTTTTCAAACTAAACATTGATTGGTAATATTAGAACATACAGAAGCAAAAAGTCAATTATATTTGTCAGTTTTGAATACATTTAAATATTTATTTTTAAACAGCAGGGGTGCTTCTGTCTCTGTAGAAGTGTCAAGGAGATTTGAGGTGAGTCTAAGATCTTAAAGTGCAGAAAGAAACACCTTAACATCATTGGAGAGCCCCTAACAAATTAAGAATAGTATACAGAACTTGTATGCACATCTTGACTTTTGAACATTTAAAGGTTCAAAATGTAACTTTTCTGGTCGAGAGTCCACCACTTGTTATAATTACTTTTTCTAGGATGCTCCACAGTAAGGGATTAAAACTTAACTTAACTTTAGCTTATTATTCACCACACCAGAATGACTAATACTAATTAGGATATTGGACAGAAAATGAATTTGCAAAATACCAAAACATGATGCAGACACTGATAATGATAACCAGAGAAATACAGATGGAATGACTCATTTATGCAAGATTGAGACTAAAAACAAACTAGTAACAAATGGGTGACGCACATATCATTCACCAGAAAAGTTTCATAGTGCACCTATAAATGAAACGTCTGAAAGGATATGAACTATATAAACAGACTTGTAGCCACATCCCTACTCCTCTTGTACTCTTAGAAAATGACATCTTTACAGTGAATATATTTTCCTGTATAGTACCTTGCATTGTATTGGAAAGTACATGAAGTACGTGAAATACATCATAAAGAGTATTTCTACATCATAAATTATGTGTGGAGTAATTTGCTTCCTTATAACATCATAATAAAACATGCATGTGGTGGAAGTGGACCCCTGTGCTCCTACACGCCTGCACTCTGTATGCGCTATTGTATATATAGTTTAAAATATTACATAAACAAGCAGATTTTCTCTCATCATCTCGCTATGCGCTTCTTTATCTACTTATTAGTGCAACAATACTGAAAGTTCAAATAGATATATTATATACCGGTAAATGCAACTTTTATGTGTTTTTAACAGTGTTTTGATGGTGTTCCCTCATGATTAATTTCCTCATACTTTACTCTACATGTTAAAACATATCTTTTAAAATTAAACTATTCTAGAATACTGTAATGAAACCTTATTGTGGTGGACGCCGCCATCGTCATTTGGTTTGTATTATTCATGGGGCTGGCAATCTTGATAGCAAATAAGTTCTACACAGACATAGACTGTGTATATAAATGGATATAGCTAATGCGCAAGCCGGCCTGTTTCAACTAGAAAACTAACTTAACTTTTAAAAATAATCATGCATTTCATTTATGTAGAGCTTTTTTGACACTCTGACAGAAGTAAGGACGCCAATCTGCACCATCTGCCTCTCTCATCACCACCAACACTTACGCAAATATTGCATTCATATTACACAAAGTGGGTGAAATGTCTTGACTAAGGACACAACAACAGTTTGCACTAGAACCACTGCTGCCCCACTGTGACACCTGGTATTCCCAGTGGGGAATAAGATGAGGTCAGGCATTGACAAGCAGGTATGGCCACAACTTTTACTGTTTTGACACTGACATGATTATTTTTAAAAGGAGCACAAATGAATGTCTGTATTTCCTCATTTTGTAGCTATAATTTGTTGTTAAATGTTTTAATTTGTTAATTAAATAAATCTGCCATTATCCTCAGGCCTATATTACGGTGACAACCTCAGTTCCATTATTATTTAA
Organism: Periophthalmus magnuspinnatus; assembly: GCF_009829125.3. Lineage (NCBI taxonomy): Eukaryota > Metazoa > Chordata > Actinopteri > Gobiiformes > Gobiidae > Periophthalmus > Periophthalmus magnuspinnatus. The sequence goes on along the minus strand of NC_047145.1, from coordinate 10,625,422 downwards.
TTCAGGAAAAAAAATAAAAAATTAAACTCCGTCATACTCTCTGTGGAACTGAAAATGTAGAATGCCTTCCACTAATATCAACATAGCCTATTTTAATCACACCAAATTAGCCTTAAGTGTACTTCATACCATTACGATATCCCTGCATGCAAATTAGCATGAAGAAACATCATAAAATTCCCCTTGTCTGTAAGCACTGCTGTGATCTCCAAGTAGTCCACCATGGAGGAGAGAGAGACATGGATCTGTGAAGGCCCCGGGAGCTGGCCTGCATAAGCCACGTTAACAAGCCCGGATACAGGCATGTGCGGTGTGGAGGTGCCCCGCTGTGCTTCACTTTGACACCAGCTATAAACCCATTTTACCATCCTCCTACTGTGTGGTGCTCATTCCAGTCTTTTTAACAATCAGCTCTTTTCTTTCTAGGTCATAGCTGTGACTGCTGCTGCTGAGGCTAACTTTACCAAGCCCCCTCTTGCCTGGAAAAAACACATTAATGGGCTAAGTGGCATGAATGAGAAATCCGCTTTCTCGCTTAAGATTAATTAAGATGCAATTTTTGCACTCAGATGAAATAAGGATTATGTTTTAAATTATGGATTGAGCAGAGTTGTTACATTGATGTTATAGTTTAATCAAATTTAACACATGTTTACATTTTATTTATGTATACAAATAAAAGTTTTGATTTTTTTTCCCTGGCTTGTATGGATGATCTTGTTGTAGCTATATATTAAGTACCTATTTTAAGTGCATTAATTGCACAAGAAAGTAAGAAAACAAATAAGGTACACTTTACCCATAGAGAAATTTGTCCTCTGCATTTGACCAATCCTTCAATGCTGCTGGGTTAAACTAGGAGCAGTGCAGCGCCCAGGTACCCATCTCCATATTTTGAGCTAGATTACTATCTTAGCTGGAGGATTTGACCTACGATGGATGTTCTGGGTTGATGGGGGATACGGGAGTGCCCAGAAACGCACACAGACATGGGGAGAACATATAAACTCCAAACAGAAAAGCCTGGACGGCCTGGCAGTTGAACTCGGAACCTTCTTGCTATGAGGTGAAAGTACTTGTCACAGGTACTAATTAAATTAGTACATTAAACTGTGCTGGTGTAATCAAGGCAAGGCAAGTTTATTTGTATAACAGAATTCATACACAAAGTAATTCAAAGTGCTTTACAGAATAAGAAAGGCATTAAAATCACAATCAGCACAGCCACAACTTGATCTACAACCACTTTTACTGATTTCCCCTATAGACTCCCCACATTAAAAAACACTTATTTGTTCTCACCATTAAAGAAATCTGAGTGGACTGCTTTTTCATTGGCTGCCAGGTCCATGAGCAGGCCGCTGCTGCCCCCTGCCTGTAGCACACAGAAACAATAGCATAAGACAGGTAACCTGTTAAGTTATTATTACATTGTAAATGGATAACAACGTTATGAGACTGATTATAAAACAGTTTAAATTTGTGAGAGAAAAGTGTCATTTTCTAAACAAGGCTACTGAGTGGGGTTAGGTTAATACTCGCTGAAATAAAATAGATAAAAAATAAATGATTAAGCATTAAATCATGAGCTACAAAATTTAGACATAAATAATTTTGCTCATTGTGTATGACTGCCAGTTTAGCCCATCAGTTGCTCTGTTATAGCAGATTTTTTATTATCATTCATGCAAAGGTGAGGGAAAACAGCTAAACTAAAATTAGTACCATGATCACACTGTTATTATTTCACCGTCTACATTAATCATCTAAACATATCCTATTATAAAGCATCAACAAAAGCGCACCAAAATGTTAAATAACGTTAATAGTAATGTGACACAGATTGTGTTAGCATTAGCCACATTTTGTCTTTATACTACACCGACCTCATCCAGATCCACATATGGTCCGGCTCCTTCAGGAAACATCTCGTCCACAGCAGGCTTCATCTTTAAATCGTCTCCAAAAAATAAATTAATTAAAAAACAAAAAAATAAAAAAGAAATTACTCTTAATTGACGTTTGAAGCCCGTTAAGCTAGCAGTATGTGGGATGTAAACAAGCTGTGCAGCACCGAATTGCGTCCGGAGGACTACACGGAACGGACACAAGGTACCCTATCATAGTGATAATCATGGATCAGGTGATTACACATTGAAATAAAGATTAATAGATGAAAGGATGAAAATGAAAATTAAATGAAAAACAATGTCAAAGATATAGATTGAATATACAGTTTATTGCACATTACAGTAACATTAAAATACAAATACAATTATGTTACTTGTTGATCTAATTCTAATTAATAGTAAATTGGTTTATTGCCTACACTAGTATTTGGAAAAAGACTACTTCAGACATGCAAAATAAATTCACAAGAGACTATTTTATTACTAAAATTCTAACATCTCTCTCGGTGACAACTATATAGATTTGTTCTTGTTCTTTCATGACAAGTTGCATTGCTTCCTAGTGCTCATATCCCTCGTTGGTCTCGTATCCAAGGGTGTCCCCCAGGTGCTGCTGGGCGAAAAAGGCGCGGGCCATCTCGTTAATGCGGTCATAGGCACCGATTGATTTGAAGTACTCCACGTAGTTCCAGAAGTCTGAGGTGGAATAGGGCCAGTAGGGAACAGCAGGAGCCTCATCATAGGGCACTGAAAGGTAACCCACAATCTATAATATTAACTAATCCTAAATATATCTGTATTATATCTATCTATCTATCTATCTATCTGTATCTATATATCGATATCGATATCGATAGATAGATAGATAGATAGATAGATAGATAGATAGATAGATAGATAGATAGATAGATAGATAGATAGATACAGTTTACAGATAAATCTTTGGAAATGTACTATACCTGAAGACAACTGAATTTTCAATAAATGAGAGATGAACAACATTCATTGGGGCTCAATATTGCATTTTCTGTTTGCACTAGTGGAGAACTTTATTTATTTTATTTATTTTGTAGCACAGTAACATTTCAGTTGCAGAAGGTACAATCATTGTTTGCAGTAAAGTAATTGAAGTAACCTGAGAGTTGTAAAGAAAGGCAGGCAACTCTGGAAGTCTAAGACAGGAGAATTTTATATACCATCAGTACAGGACCCAGAGACATAAAAACTACGCACATAGGATGATTATCCATTGAAGTCTGGCTATTGTTGCTTCGAATGTAGGGAGTATTTTAATCTCTGATGACATAGGTCATTAAATGTGAACAAGGAGCAAGCTGTCCTTGGTACAGTAGAGTAATATGAACCATATATAAATGTTTAATTCTTTCCATGTTTTTGCTTATAAAAATTCATTTTGGAAATCGTGTACTCGTTATATTGAGCTTGAGTGTTATTATGTCAGTGTCATAAAGTATAAAATATGTATATATATATATACACTGAATTTATTTTGAATAATTCATATTTTGGACCATTCACAGTATATGTTATATGATCAAAATGTGCAGCAATAAACAGATTTATAATTATAAAATGGGCACAGTGTATTACATAATTTTACCATGTTAACAATAATACAATTTTAGCCTACCTCCTTCTGGGACAATAATTCTGGCCTCTGCAAGAAGAGGAAAAACAGGCAGAAATTAGCATTCCCAAACATTCCACATTTTTAGGCACAAAGGTGGGATTGAGCTTGGGATCCTGGCAAACGGAGCCTTCTCCCAATGGACTGTGAGATTCCTGCTTCCTCCTCAAATATTTTTACTGGGCATTTGCAAACTGTAGGACACACAGTCTAGTGAACTCAGCACAGAGAGACCATTGTGCAAAAAGGTTATAATAAGATTGTGGCTGGGTATTACTTTTTCTCTTTTCAATTGCAGATACCAATGCTAAAGTTAGTTGGTCATTTAAAGTTGAACTATGTAACTTTTCAGGTGGAGCGTCAGCTACATGCCTGTCTCCAGGGAGATATTATTGCTTTGCTCAGAATGCCACACAATGTGGCACTGATCTAACTCTATGGAGACAAGCTTGGCACCACCAGGTCAGGTTGTAGTTCATATCCGTGTAGTTCATATCCTACTCAAATAAGAATGCACGTTTTTCAAGGTACTTTGAACGATGAAACCAACATGCAAAATATATCACTCTAATAATGTGGAACAGTCCAGACACAGCAATGACATCTGTATGGAGACAATCACGTGGACCATCTACCAGAAAAGTTACATAGTCCACCTTTAAGTTTTGATGACAAAAGTAAATCTCACCACTGAAGTAGCAGACGAAGACACAAAGGAGAACACTCAGCCAGACTAGCCACTTCATAATGACCTTAAAAATAAAAAACACAAACTCACTCAAATTTTTAAATTGTAATTATAAGAAAGGTTTTTAAGAATTGTACCTGTAAAGTCTTGTGCAGTTTTGTAGAAGTGCTGCTGTTCACTGAGTGGGTCACTGTGGAGTGTGGGGCTCAGGGCACAGTGGTCCCCACCTCTCTCACGTGCATGAGCATTCACTTGTGCACGAGCTTACACAGTCCAGAGGTCCAGAGCCAAGTTTGCACATAGCTCCTATTTGGGCTGTGTGCAAGAGCTGTGGCATATGCTTAACATTAGGCCATTATCTCTTTTTGTGTTTTCTTGATGTATTACTTAAGCAAGTACAGGATATATCCATCCATCCATCCACCCATCCATTTTCTTCTGCCTATCCGGAGCCGGGTCGCGGGGACACCAGTCTAAGCAGGGACTCCCAAACTTCCCAAACTTCCCTCACCCCAGACACGTCTTCCAGCTCCTCCGGTGGGATCCCAAGGCGTTCCCAGGCCAGCCGAGAGACATAGTCCCTCCAGCGTGTCCTGGGTCTTCCCTGGGGCCTCCTCCCGGTGGGACATGCCCAGAACACCTCCCTAGGGAGGCGTCCAGGAGGCATCCTGAGCAGATGCCCGAGCCACCTCAGCTGGCTCCTCTCAACATGTAGGAGCAGTGGCTCTACTCCGAGCTCCTCCCGTGTGACTGAGCTCCTCACCCTATCCCTAAGGGTGCGCCCAGCCACTCTGCAGAGGAAACCTATTTCGGCCGCTTGTATCCGCGATCTTGTCCTTTCGGTCATTACCCAGAGCTCATGACCATAGGTGAGGGTAGGAACGTAGATTGACCGGTAAATCGAGAGCTTCGCCTTCCGGCTCAGCTCCTTCTTCACCACAACGGACCGATACAGCGACCGCATCACTGCAGACGCTGCACTGATCCGCCTGTCAATCTCACGCTCCATCCTTCCCTCACTCGTACAGGATATATTCTTTAGGTCATTAGCTTTTCTAATCAATCAAAAAGTAATGCATCAATTAAATCTTCTATCTATTTTCTTTACTTAATCAAATTAATAATAAATAAATCCCAGTCAAAAGGTTTAAGTGTTAATGTTTTATTTTACATTATTAATGAAAATTGCAAACTGTGCATTCAATCACTGAACAGTCACTGCAGTTCATCTAACTGAAGTACTTAATTAAATTAAAGTCACCACCTGTAATTAGACTGGCCGGCCTGTTCCTGTTGTAGGTGGTAGGAGGTGTCCTTCTGTGGTGATATGTGATAGCACAGAGAGCACAGATGAGCTTGAAAAAAGGCCAGGTGAGAGGGAGGGACCAGGTGAGGTGAGGAGAGAACAGGTTTCACATCCGTCATCTACTGATGAAAAAACCCTAATTAACTTTTAGATAGTAGCTTTAATAGACTTCCGATTTCTACTTATTTAATCATTTCCACTTTAAACATGCACTATGCAACATTTCTGTTGGAGGAATCACTGTGCACCATATGCACATTGCTATTACATTGCCTGGAACACTCCAGAATATGTTATTAACTTTTATATTTATTAAATTACCGGTAGGTGTTTTTATTGTGGCCTAGTGGAAGATAGATAGATATGTTATAAAATATTCCAATAATGTCTCCATGGAGACAAGAAGTTACATAGCGTACCATTAAATTCAGAAAGATTAGACAAAGCCGTTATTAACTATACATTCTGGCTAATGTGTAATGTATATCCCATTCCACAATAGAACCAGCAATCTCTCTGGTCAGTGCTTAACCTCACAGGGTGTTCAGATCACATCCGGTCTGGTCTGTCGGGATGAGCTGGCACAGTTTGACTCCTGCTCTCTGGAGCTCTGCCTCAGCCCTGGCTCTAGTCTCCATAGACAGGGTACGATTCCGGGCCAAGATCCAAGCAAACTCCACTTTAAAGACCCGCATGATATCAGTGCAGGAGTACACCACGGCAACGCTGGTGTAGTCTGTGTACAGCACCCAGTATGTGCCCACGGGAGACACTGGGGACAGGAGAGAAATGTCATTATATAATTGACAAACTGGTCCATGGCATTTCACTATAGCAAGCAGCAGATTTTCATTTATGTGTTTTTATTTTTGAAAACTTGCAACTAACTACTATTTTTTTAGAATGTAGTGTGAGCAGTGAGCAGCAGGCGTAGATAGGTGGTAGGTGAAAACAGATATTTTGTGAGCACTCAAGCCACAAATGCAAGACAATCCAGGATTACTCAACCATGCATGAATCAACCAGAAAAACAAAAATGCTTAAAAGCTGATAAATGTTTTTACATATTACATTATTAAATTATAAAATGTATGTAATAAAACTATTAACTAGCTGTTGTTGGCTTAGAGCGTCTTAAAGCGTTTGAAATCTAATGTACTGTTCCATAGTTACTTGAACAAAACATAATTACTATTTCAGTCCGATTTGAGAAAAAAAGTTACCTGGGTTTCCTTTATCCTGGGATGAGTTGATATTGGGTATTTTTTCACATAATTTGAATATTTATTAACAGTTTAAAAGGCGGATTGGTGCATCTATATGAAATGATTTTACTTTGGGTAGATATAACGAAAGTAGTATTTACAGTAGGAGAAGCCGACCCCGAGTTTGGCTGGTTCTGACTGGTTTTTGACAACTGCAGTGCCCTCTATTGGTGTTAACTTCCCTGGCTCCTCCCTACAACAAAAACAGTTTTTAATGCATTTTCATCAATACATTACTTAGAGGACTAGAATAGCAATTAGCGTGTTTAACTTATTTTTGTAAACATTATTATGTAATTTTCGTCCTATATGCACTGCCACTTTAAACTTAGGTGTGCTCTTGTTTTTTTCACCATGCCAACTACAAAGTCAGCTCTGCCTGATCAAAGTCTGGATCCCATAGTGTATTAGAGACTGTTTTAGAGCAAGATTAAAAACTCATTCAACTGTATCCATGTAGCTTCTTTCTTTACGACTCTTTAGTGATGCCTTAGTAGCTGCAGTAAGAGCAATCAAACCTAAAATCAGACTTGCATACTCACATCTGTTTGTTGAGCACCTGGATAGTCCCATCTGGTCTTAGAGCATAATTAGCCTCGATGCACTTCCCTCTCTCAAAGGATGCTGGGAGTTTGGTTATCTCAAACCAGCGGCCCAGGTACTGTAAAAATATAACACTGAGTCCTAAATATACAGCTTTGTTCAAGATAAGTGGAAAACTTAAACAGTACATATTGACACCCCCCCCCCCCCCCCCCCCCCCCCAAAATATAGGTAGGCCTAGACCCACAGAAATATTGCTGAAAATGGGCCTAAACATCTAAACTCTGACCACAACAACATTGCAAATAGAGTTGCAAAACTGGGTAGTACTGAAGGCCAAAAGAAGAGCGTGAGAGGGCAAATGGGATGAGAGTAACTGGTCTAACAGGTATCTACACTTCAAAGTTCACCCCTGCAGCCAGGTGTTTGTAGTTAGAAACACCTGGCTATAATCAGAGCAGTCTTACCTGATATTACCAACTACTTCAAATTGCAGAGGCTACTGAAGGCAGCACAAACATAGATTTAGGAATGTTTGACCAGAAAGCTGCAAATTCACCTAGTTTGTAAGTTGTAGGAACAGTAGACAGTGCTATTAAAACACTATAAACAGTTTAGTAGAGAAATAAGTGGATTTAGTGTTTAGTTCCACTTGAAATATTTGTAATTTTATTTTTTTATTTTCGTGTTGCATGACTTACCCGCTGCAGGTCAAATGTCTTCTGTACAGTAACATCAGGACATGGCCCACAGCTGAATGTCTGAGCTGACACCAGAGGAGCCATCAGGAGAAGGAGGTACACCCACATGACTGCAGTACACAGGTACAAAAGAGTAGAGTAGTAATACTTAAACACTCCAACTGATTACAAATGTGAGATCCTAACTGAGGTTTAAAATATGTAAAATACGCAGTTTTTCACTTATATTAAAATAGATGCCTTAATAGTAGTAAGAAAGACACATGTAACACATTTTTGCAAACCTAAAACTGAGTAAAAAAATTCTAATAAATTAATTTTAAAAAGATAGAAATAATCACTGCTGGTGTCATAATTTTCAGCTAAATGTAAACTAGTATAAATTGAATCTAATTTTACTTTAAGAAGCCCATAAAAAATTACAATTTACTCTCTGACCATGTGTGTACATTCCATTAGTGGCCACACCTGTTTGACTAGTTTTCATTCAGTCGAGTGGGTGCCTTTGTTTTACGTTAAATAAGCCCTACAATAATGAGAAGTAAAATACTGTAGTGTACGTGTAGACTCATAACACATTTCAGCAAGGCAAAATAATAATACTAAATGAAATAAATATACCATACCATTTATATTTACCAAAACTATAAGTTATTGTATATAGTCAAGTCAAGTAAAACTACAAATATGCAAGTAAAATATCACTGTAAATACTATCATGTACTTCTAGTCTATATAGGGTACTGCAATGGTTGTAAAACTACCACCTAAGATAATATCCCGAGTATGACCGGATCTAAACCCAGACTATATTAGGTCTAAATCAGGGCTAAATCAAGTCTAAAATAAGACTAAATCATGGATAAGATAGTTCTAAATAATTAAACCCAAAGGAGCACAAAAACATTTATATATTTGTCTCTGATTTAAACAAATACTCAAACTGCAGCACCACAGTTTTAGAAATACTGGTGTTTTGTGTTTTATCTGGGCTGTATTCCCAAACAGAGACTAAACCAGGACTAAACCATTACTCAGCACAACAGGACAAAACTAGAACTAAACCAAATACTAATCATAAACCAATACTAATCATAATCCACAGCTGGCAACTACAATGTAACTAAGATTTACAATTTTCCCCACAGTATTTGAGTTTAAAAGTGACTTGGTTGCTTACCTGTGGTGTGAAAGCTGAGGTGTAGGTGCAGTCCTGCTTTGTCTGAAAACACTCTCAGACCTGCCCATAGACTATAATGCAGTTTAGGTTACATGAGTCACCAGCCACTAGGAGCAGCAGCGTTGTTACCAAACGTCCCAAATGTAATGTCACTATAGCTACAGCCTATGAGGTTATCCAGGATTACACATTATAACGTTAGTTTTTTTGTGCTGTTTCGTCCATTGTTCAGTCTTGGTTTAGATGGACAAATGTCACGCAGCTTTGGGGTTAATTCAGTATCACAACATCAAAGTGGGACTAAGCTGGAACTAGGTGTGGACCAAACCTGGACCAGGACTAAACACAAGGACTAGAACAGGACCAAACCAAGTCTACATCAGGACTAAACAAGGACCAAACCAGGACAAATATGAAAGCACCCTGAATCTATAGGCAATTCAGTCAAAATGAATGGATTAAAATGTCTTCAAATATAAAATATACAGAGGACAAAGCCTCCAAAGCCCACACTCAATTAAGGTGAGACACAACAGGCAAAAAAAAATAAAAAATAAAATTTAAATAAATAAATAAATAAATATTAAATTGATTGCTGTTATGAGCTCTTGTTCAGTACTTTTTTGGTTTTGTTTTTCTCTGTTTTTCTCTCTTTTATTCTTAGATTTTTATTCCCAGTTGATGATTGTTGCTATTGTTTTAGTCATAAGTACTTTCTAATCTTTCTTTCTTTCTAATTAAGTATTTTTGAGAAAAAAAAAACATTGCCAAAATGAACACTACGTTTATCCTTTCAATTCCACTAGATGGCAGCACATAGATGCATTTTGATCTATCAATTTAAAAGGAGGTCAGTGCAACAAATATTTTTTTCATTATATATTATTTATTGTAAAGAGTTGTAGTATATTGTAGGCATGTATATATTGTATGGCATTACATGCATTTATTCTTTAAAAATGTCTCCTGAAAATTAAAATATTTGATTAAAACTTCCTCTATCAGTCATCATTATCATCATTATACTATATTCTGCGTACAAATTAGTGCATACCTAGTCCACTTCAGTCCAAAACGTCTCTCCCTCACATAGTGTCATCTAAACAGCCAGTCTGATCCGTTGGTATCAGCTCACATGGTTTGACTCCTGCTTTCTCCAGGATTTCTGTAGCGTTCCTCATGGTCTCCTCAGACGGGAATCGGGACCGGGCCAGAATCCAGGCGTAGTCCACGTGAGAAACCCGTAGTATATCAGTGCAGGAGTAGACCACGGCAATGCTGGTGTAATCTGTGTACAGTACCCAGTATGTACCTACAGGAGATACTGGAGACAGAAAAGAAGAAATATAAATGTATATGTACATGTGTGTTTGGTGTATTGAGTGATTGATCTGTTCTTTGTCATTACTGTCATTACTACTGGAAAGTAGTAGTACAGAAAAAACGTACAAGTAAAAGTACAGTTACGTGTCTGACACTGTACCTGGTTACAAATACAAGTAGTTCTGCTAATTTTGTACTTAAAGCCACAGTATGTAATTTTTTTTAGTCAATAAACATACTAAAATAAAAGCATGTTTTTCATTTTGGTCTAGCACTAAAAAACATATGTCCTTACTGTGATCAGATTTGCCTCTCCTTAAATCTGACTCTTATTTAACATGGTGAAGAGCCTCTTGCTGTTTGTTTCCATGGAAATGTAATGCATTTTGTAATACATTTTCCACAATATGACACTTATCTCCTTGGGGAATGTATGGTTTTACCTTTCTATTTCCATGGAATCATGCAGGTGATGTGCCACCTCCACAAAGTTACATACTGTACCTTTAAATAATACCTTAACTCTTACAGCCATCCCTAATCCCTTAGTGTAAGGTATAATTATTATAAAGTGATACCAATAATACCACTCAAAGTACTAATCAGTCTTTTACACAAGTTTATAGCAATTTAGATCTGTCTTTTTATGTGTCATGTGTGTTTGTAGGTAAAGAAATTCTATATACATTTCACATATCAACCTATATCAGTATAATCGTAGATATATTGCCCATCCCTTATGTCTGGTAGGCTGTGATGCTCAATATAAACGTTTAAAGCGTATCCCAGTGTACTTACAGAAAGAGAAGCTAACCCCAAGTTTGGCTGGCTCTTTAGGGTCTGTAACCACTGCAGTGCCTTCTATACTCCTCCCTCTCTCCTCCCTTTGGCACAATGGGCAAGGACATGCAAATACAAAAAACAAATTAAACTAAACAAAAAAACAACTGTGATCTTCATATAATTTGAAGATAGGGTAGGCCTACATGATCATATCTCCATACCCACATCTGTTTGTTGAGCACCTGAATGGTCCCATCTTCTCTCAGAGCGTAGTTAGCCTCGATGCACTTTCCACTCTCAAAGGATGCTGGTAGTTTGGTTATCTCAAACCAGCGGCCTAGGTACTGTCAAAGGAAATGTTTGTCAATTAAATTTTGATATAGTGTCTACTACACTCCTGCTACTACGATTACTATTTCTACTACTACTACATAGCAAAAGTTTCAGTGGTGGTCATCTGGACACTGTTTTTGCTATCAAGACGTTTTGACTCCCATTCAAAAGCAATTTTCAATTTTATGGTACTGGTTTGAGGCACTAGGATTTATATTGCTCTGAGTTAGATCACCAAAAGGAGAAGTTTTAGAGTGAAACTGCCCTGTCCTTGTTTACTAGTTAACTTTATTGTGGGTAGTTATGCCCCTATTTCTATATCTAATACTACTACTACAACAACTACTGCTGCTACTATTGCTACTACCATTTATATTACTACTACTACAACAACAACAATTTATATTCTTACCACTACCACAACAACTATTGCTGCTACTTCAACCTAGTATTTATATTGCTACTACCGCTACTATTGTTACTACTGCTACAACAACAGGCCCTTTTAGGACTGTCACAATAACTACTATAACGATAGTTATTTTTGGGAGTCAACATTTATCGTGGGCACTTTTTCTTTGTACTAGTGGGTAACTTTTTGTTATGTTTCTGCACTATAATAAGATCAGAGCTGTAGAGGTTTGAATAAATAACTTATATGACTCATTAAGTGCTTAAATTATTTATTGCAGCTCATGTTTATTCACAATACTGTACATATTAGGGCTGCAACAAACGATTATTTTAGTAGTCCACTATTCAAACAATAATTTCTATTGTAAATTTAGATTTTCAAAACAAATTGTCAGCCAGATAAAGACCGAAGGCTTCTAAAAAGTCAGATTTACAAATAAAGTGTATTATTGTATTGTACGAGGGCTACTACAACTAAAATGATTTATTTCAGAAATAATTTAGTATAATTACACGGTACAGGTCGAATCCCGACTGTACACCGATGGTTGGACATGCGCCACAGCGCAGGGTCTGAGCGGACACCAGAGGAGTGAGGAAGAGGAGGAAGCACACCCACCACATGATTGCACCACTGCACAGGAAGGATAAAATAGATTAGCAAATACTTATCTCACTAAACATTATACCTGGGACTAAAATAATAGACCTTTACCTCTAAACCTCTTTAATTGTTTATTTAAATGTATATAACTGATTTTTTTTAAGTGGACAGAACATACTTTACATAATCTACTTACAGTACACATACCAGTACATTCTTTTGGTGAACGCACCTGTTAGTCTGGTTTACATTCAGTGGTGGCTTCTTTTGTTTTGTGCAAAATAACACATTAAAAAAGTAAATATTGCATTAAATGCCAAAGATAATACTTCCTGACTATTAGAATGACAACGTAATAAATATTATCATATTATAATAGTTAATTTAAATGTTTATGCCTGTTGCATGGTGATTGTACCATACTGTAAATATAATGTACCAAGTTTACCAAATATCTGAAATTACTAATCCCAGCAACCACAGCCTATTAGCCTAATGCAAAGAATTACCATTTCTCTCAACATGTTTTGAGTTCAAACAAGACATTCTTACCTGTGTGAAAGATGAAGTGCAGGTGCAGTTCTGCTTTGTCTGAAAACACTCCCAGACATGTCCACAGTTGTTACGTAACAACACACCCACTAGGGGTAGCAGGTAGTACCCTCCCACCCACACAATCAGAAACAACTATACTATACATCAAAACCACACACTTGATGTAAAGCAGTGGTGCTCAACCTTTTTATCCACAGACTTTTACCATTTTACCTGTGAACATGGTGGTGACCCTGACATCCTTCTACTACCTGAGGAGCTACTGTCTTATACAAAAAAACCAACTATTTTCTGGTTAGTAGAGATGTTATAGAAAAATAATGATTACAAAATAATGCCATTCCTTCATAAAAATGTAGTATCATAAGAATCCCTGGGCACCCCCTGAGAATCTTGTCCTGACCCCGAGGTTGGGAATGACTGATGTAAAGGTTTCTGGGTTGTTGGGTTTTTAAAAAAAATGTAATTTATTTTTTGCAGAGAATAAAGAGTTTGGTCTCAATGAGGTTTTATTAACAAACTTCTTAATCCTGTATCTTAGACCTCTACAAACATGTTCTGAAATGATTGAGGTACATGTACGTATTGGTTTAGCTCCACATATTTCTCTCATGAGTTAATTGTAGTCCTGGAAATGTTTAATATATATATTAAATATTCATGATATTAATCTAATCACGGTACCATTCATTCAAGCCTTTCAAAAAACTGCAGTGTTTTTTTTTTTTTCTGGTTGAACAAATCATTTAGTATTTTCTTTTTTTTTAACTGTCAGGTTAAATTTAACATTAATGTGTAATTAAGTAAAAAGGAGATCATTTTGGTCACAAAACTAAAACTAAACACAACACTCAAAACACATTACTCATTTACTCAGTATTCATTAAAATATGAATATGTTCATCATATTAAACTTTATTGTAAAAATTAAATTTCAATGTCTTCAATTGTAAAATAAATAGGCAGGAACAATTAAGCTATTTTACTTAATAATTAAAGGAACTTTATGTAAGATTTAGAATTTTATTCAATAAACTTTGACCTATCTGTGTCGTCAGATGAGGTAAACATGTTCAAATTAAATATGGGTTTTATTGGTGACATTCCTAATGCTGATTTATTCAGTACAAAAACATTCGACATAATGTTTTAATTTACTTATGTTATCATTTGGTGTTTTCATTCAACTAGGTTATCCAATCAGAAAGCAGAATGAGTCTCATGAGTCTCTCATTTAAGTTCCCAGTTTTAAGGTTGAAATCCAGTTGGTTTAAACCTAAAAGGACTCTCTCTGATCTGAATGGTCACAACCTAAACCCCAGCAACTACAGCCAATTATTAATCAGTGCTAGTGCAGCTTCTGCAGCTCAGTGAACTCTGGAGGTTCTGAGCTTTCACATGAGGCATGGACTGCCCATATACTGAGCATGAGAAAGGCACTGGCAACCCAGATTTAGTTGTGATTGTAGTGGAATCTTTAAAAAAAACCAAAAAAAAAAACCAGAACAGGCGACAGAGTTCCTTTAAAATTTTCAAATTTAGATATACATGTTAAAATATTACGTTATAATCAAAGCTCTCTAAGTGGTGTTCAAGTATCTTATTCGGCCTATCGAGAAATCAGCAGACAAATACCTCCCACCAGCACTCCCCCCTCACACATAACTGAATCCTGTATCTGTAAAAATAAGTCAGCTCCACATCTGTACAAATTTATCTCTGCTCTGAGCCCGTCTTTATTCATCCTTGCAGAACTCCTGGTCAGTAGACCTCATTTTGAACAGATCCACCCCCTCCTCCAGCAGTAGTCCCTGGGCGTAGCGTGTGGCCTCGGCAGGCAGAAAGCGAGAGCGCCCCAGGATCCAGGCGTACTCCACGTGGAAGATGCGAAGGACGTCAGTGCACGAGTACACCACGGCCACAGTGGTGTAGTCTGTGGAGAGCACCCAATACGGGCTGTACGGAGTGACTGCAGCAGGGAGACACAGGGCATAATGTTAAATGATAGACATTTTATAAGAGAGAGAGAGGGGGAGAAGGAGAGAGATTATTATTCATTTCAAATAGTTATTTTCCCTTGAAAAAAAACGTACTTAGAATTTGTTTTATTCACATCAATATTGAAATTCCGAATTCAAGTTTGTATTAACCGTATTAATTTTTCATTCAGTCGTTTCACTGTGTGAGAGCATAGACAGTTTATAAATGAGAGAAACAGCTGGTACTAGTAACAAAAAAACAGATTTATTATTCATTATATCATCATTTTGACATATTTATTTATTCAATTATCTATCTTAAGATCAGAAACACATTTTTAAAAACTATTATAAAACTGATTATTTGCAATGAAAGTATATCGCTTGGGAATGTATTTCATATGGTATTGATAGAGGTGATATAAAACATTCAGTCCAGTAGACTACTCACAGTAGGAGAAGCTGATCCCGAGTTTGGACGCTTCTCTCGGGTCTGGGATGATCATCGTGCCCTCCACTTTCCTCGTCTTGTCTTTGCTGCCACACACAACAAATTAACTCAATTAGAATACTCTTAAATACGTCCATGATTAGAAGTAAAGACGTGGAAGTTATAATTCCTTGAAGAGTTAGCTAACCAGCATTATAAAGAGCATAGGGAGTCGTGCCAATGAAATAAACATTTTTATTGGCTGTTCTCGGCGCATTAAACTGATTCAGCCAATCACATTTAACATAATGAGCGCACGCCTAAAGCTAAACCTTGCGGGCTAAGTAAATTAACATATTAGTTGTGGGAATTTTCGAACTATAACAAGCAAACTGAAGGGTATATAAACGTTTTAGGTAAATAAAAATACGCAAGTAAAAATAGTTTTGATATACTTTAGGGTAGACAGCGAAAATGTACATGTACATGTACCTGGCTAGCTTTCTTTTTAAGTGAGTATTTTCTAACGCTATCTTACTGAATGGAAAAATAAGCGACCAAAAGGCCATACCCCACACATAAATGATACAAATTTCTTTCAAATGTAGAACCTGAATATTTTATAAAGTGGAGTAACCTACAGTGATTGTTCAGCTATAACCAAATAGGCAATCGATAATTTTAGACAAGCCTACTTACTAATACTGTTTGTTGATCACCTGGATGGTCCCATCTTTTCTTACGTCGAAGTTGGACTCAATGCACTTCCCTTTGGCAAAGGATGCTGGGAGCTTCTCTATCTCATACCAGCGACCCAGGTACTGTCAGAGGTAATGTGTGCTGTTAAACTGTGTGTACATAAAGCCTACATACACAGAAACACGTGTATCTTTACCTTCTGCAGACTGAAGCCCGGCTGCACTTTGGGCGAGGGACAGGGGCCCCAGTGGTACGTCTGAGCCGACAGCAGAGGCAGCAGGAGGGAGAGCAGGTACAGCCACCACATGACTGCACTCAACACGGAGGTCACACAGATTAAATAGCATGTACTTGGATTCTTTCAGATATAAGGCCCTTTGATGTAAAGAGCATTGACTTCTTAACTCACAGAAAACAAAACCGAGATAGTTTCTTCCTTTGGTCCTCATAGTGTATTTCATTAGTCTTCTATACTGAGACGTGGCTGCCACACATCAGTCATATTTACTCTGGTAAAGTGGATGGATGAAGTATCTTTCCCAAGGACACAATGACAATATCAACTGGGGATTTGCACTCTCAACCTCTTGCAATGTGTTTTTAAAATATAGTCCCAGTACCAATAGATGTATCATTTAGAGATTTTAAAGATATAATTTGACACAATATAATCTTGATATATTCTTGATCAGTGCTAGTAGGTGTATAAATAAGTTTTGTGTATCAAAGTTAGTACAGATTTCAAACTAAATTAAACATTAAAGAAGTTTTTCTTAATATTTCAATATCTTATTATCATCCCTGACATATGTACATTTTCACAAGATTGTATTTAACAAGACAATTAGCAAAATGTGGTTTGTCTTTATCATAATAATTTTGTTCAATCAAAAATGTTTAAGAAAATAACCAAATATTTAAAACTTCTCTTACCTTGTGGTTGTGAAAAGCGCTGCTTTGCCTAAAACAGTGTCTCCTTCTACCACAGACTCAGAGTTCACATGACATCACTCGCCTCTCAGTATCACCATTGTCATCATGTGCACATTCTCTTGAGCTTAACCATAATGCACGCAGAAGGCTTCATCTGTTTACTGCACAGGGGAGGATTGTATCGCTGGGGTCAGTAAACACATGATCCTAAATATTTAACATCATTTTTAGGCCAGCAGTCAGTGTTGAAAAATGCTCATTTTACTGTAGCAAATAGTGGTTTTACCCTTCGATTCCACAAGATGGAAGCAAATCCCTATTATAAAGTCAGATCTAGCTGCATTTTATCATAACATAAGCATAACACTGTCATAGTCTAACTGTGTTGTATTTTATTGACAAGATGGAGAATTATACCATTTTTATTTTTCATATATTTATCTTATTGGTGGGTATCAGATGACATCACAACATTCTATAGGCCAATGTTTAATACAGATGGACCTTTGGAGAATTATTTTTTTTTAAATAAACATAATTTTATTATAGAAACAAATCTTGTATCCCATTGAATTACAGAAAATAAAGTGTTCAAGCAATCTTTCTTTCTTTCTGTACTAGATTATGAGATATAATATACATGCAGACTTCAGGCTCTACTTTGAAACCTTTAGATCCACTCTTTCACTCAGCCCTTTGCTAATTTATAAGGGACTATTTGATAGACTGCCTGAAGATCTGTCTGTTTGTTGTTGGACTCTGATACATATTCTGCCCTCCCTAGACACTGTACTGTACTGCACTGTACACTGGCAGATAGCGAACAGACTGGAAATGAATACAGCCTTGAATGACTTTGGGTAATTTTTATTGTTTCATAGCTCCAAGTGCTTTACTTTGTAAAAATGTAAAACAGACACAGAAAACATAATACGTCTCTGAATAGAAAATGTCACATAAAACCGTGACTGTACAAGGCTAGCACAGGTTAGCAGTGGCTAGCTACTCAAATAAACTGGTAATGACAATGAGCAACAACGTAAAATCCGCTAGCACAGCTAGTAGCAATTAGCATGCGTAAAAACGCAAACACGATCTAATTAGCTTATAAATATGGTCAAATGGAAAACACATTTGCACATTTGCACAAGTCAAAGCGACATAAACTTACAGGCATATGCTCCCTTAAACTCTGGAGAAGATATTTCACTACTTTCAGCACACAAACTGCTGCTCCGACTTATAACGGGCAGAAAGAACATGGCGGATATTTCAACTTCCATTAAAAAATGCAATATGACATGCGCCCACTAGAGGGCAATGTTTCATCACTTGTTCTTAAAGGGACAGCAAAATATGGTTACTATATTTTGCTTTCCAAAAATGGTCCATTTTTGGGAAGCAAAATATAGTAACCATATTTTGGCCATCACAATAGACACACAAAACCTTGACAGTGAGCCGTTTCAATGGGAGAAAAGACCAAACGGGTTCATTTGAACTCAAACTATCTGCGCTAGAAAAAGCACTACACTGCAGAGTAGAAGATGAATCAAAGTTAATAATTCAAATTAAAGCTATTTGTTCATATATTTTTGGGTTTAGACCAGATTTTAAAATGTAAACATAGCTTGTAACTTTCCTGTCACCATTTCCTTATCCACGTTTTTATGTTTTTTATTATTATTTTATTATTATATATTTTGTAGCCATGTTTTTTTGTCCCCTCCCCGAACCGCCACCTTAACGTGGTGGAGGGGTTTGAGCACCCGAATGATCCTGGGAGCTATGTTGTCGGGGGCTTCATGCCCCTGGTAGGGTCACCCATGGCAAACAGGTCCTGGGAGACGGGTCTGACTAAGAGCGGTTCAGAAGCCTCACATGAAGAAGAAAAGAACAAGGCCAGTTACGTCGCCCGGACTGGCGTTACCGGGGCCCCACCCTGGAGCCAGGCCTGGGGTGGGTGCTCGGCAGCGAGCGCCTGGTGGCCGGGCCTTTCCCCACGGGGCCCGGTCGGGCCCAGCCCGAAGAAACGACGTGGGGCCGTCCTCCCGTAGACCCACCACCTGCGGGAGGAGCCATGAGGGGCGGGTGCGGAGAGATCCGGGTAGCAGTCGAAGGCGGGGACCTCGACGACCGGATCTCCGGACATGGAGACTAGCTCTGGGGACATGGAATGTCACCTCGCTGGGGGGGAAGGAGCCTGAGCTTGTGCGGGAGGTTGAGCGTTACCGGCTAGATATAGTCGGCCTCACCTCCACGCACAGCTTGGGCTCTGGAACCCAACTTCTTGAGAGGGGTTGGACTCTCCATTTCTCTGGCGTTGCCCGCGGGGAGCGGCGGCGAGCTGGTGTGGGCTTGCTCATTGCCCCACAGCTCAGCCGCTGCGTGTTGGGGTTCACTCCGGTGAACGAGAGGGTCGCGTCCCTGCGCCTTCGGGTCGGGGACAGGTCTCTCACTGTTGTGTCGGCCTACGGGCCAAACAGCAGTGCAGAGTACCCGGCCTTCTTGGAGTCCCTGGGAGGGGTACTAGACAGTGCACCAACCGGGGACTCCGTTGTTCTCCTGGGGGACTTCAACGCCCATGTGGGTAACGACAGTGACACTTGGAGGGGCGTGATTGGGAGGAATGGCCTCCCCGATCTGAACCCGAGCGGTGTTTTGTTATTGGACTTCTGTGCTAGTCACAGCTTGTCCATAACAAACACCATGTTCGAGCACAAGGGTGTCCATCGGTGCACATGGCACCAGGACACTCTAGGTCGGAGGTCGATGATCGACTTTGTTGTCGTGTCATCTGACCTCCGACCGCGTGTCTTGGACACTCGGGTGAAGAGAGGGGCTGAGCTGTCAACTGATCACCACCTGGTGGTGAGTTGGATCCGCTGGCGGAGGAGGAAGCCGGACAGACCTGGCAGGCCCAAGCGTATTGTGAGGGTCTGCTGGGAACGTCTGGCGGAGCCCTCTGTCAGGGGGGTCTTCAACTCCCACCTCCGGGAGAGCTTCTCCCTGATCCCGGGGGAGGTTGGAGACATGGACTCCGAGTGGGCCATGTTCTCCACCTCTATTGTTGATGCGGCTGCTCGTAGCTGTGGTCGTAAGGTCTGTGGTGCTTGTCGCGGCGGCAATCCCCGAACCCGGTGGTGGACACCGGAAGTAAGGGATGCCGTCAAGCTGAAGAAGGAGTCCTATCGAGCCTTGTTGGCTCGTGGGACTCCTGAGGCAGCTGATGAGTACCGGCAGGCCAAGCGTGCCGCGGCTCGGGCAGTCACAGAGGCAAAAACTCGGGGTTGGGAGGAGTTCGGGGAGGCCATGGAGGAGGACTATCGGACGGCCTCAAAGAGATTCTGGCAAACCGTCCGACGCCTCAGGAGGGGAAAGCAGTGCTTCACCAACACTGTTTACAGTGCGGGTGGAGAGCTGCTGACCTCGACTGGGGATGTTGTCGGGCGGTGGAAGGAATACTTTGAGGATCTCCTCAATCCCACTGTCACGTCTTCCGAGGAGGAAGCAGAAACTGGGGACCCAGGGGCGGACTCGTCCATCACCCTGGCTGAAGTCACTGAGGTGGTTGGCAAGCTCCTCGGTGGCAAGGCTCCGGGGGTGGATGAGATCCGTCCTGAGTACCTCAAGTCTCTGGATGTTGTGGGACTGTCTTGGCTGACACGTCTCTGCAACATCGCGTGGCGGTCGGGGACAGTACCTGTGGAATGGCAGACCGGGGTGGTGGTCCCTCTGTATAAGAAGGGGGACCGGAGGGTGTGTTCCAATTACAGGGGAATCACACTCCTCAGCCTTCCCGGTAAGGTCTATTCCAGGGTGCTGGAGAGGAGAATCCGACCGATAGTCGAACCTCGGATTCAGGAGGAGCAGTGTGGTTTTCGTCCTGGTCGTGGAACACTGGACCAGCTCTATACTCTCCATCGGGTCCTCGAGGGCTCATGGGAGTATGCCCAACCAGTCCACATGTGTTTTGTGGATCTGGAGAAGGCATTCGACCGTGTCCCTCGTGGTGTCCTTTGGGGGGTGCTCTGGGAGTATGGGGTCCGGGGCTCTTTGCTAAGGGCTGTCCGGTCCCTGTATGACCGGAGCAGGAGCTGTGTTCGCATTGCCGGCAGTAAGTCAGACCTGTTCCCAGTGCATGTTGGACTCCGCCAGGGCTGCCCTTTGTCACCGGTTCTGTTCATTATATTTATGGACAGAATTTCTAGGCGCAGCCAGGGGCCGGAGGGGGCCTGGTTTGGGAACCACAGGATTTCATCTCTGCTGTTTGCAGATGATGTTGTCCTGATGGCTTCTTCGAGCCAGGACCTGCAGCAGGCACTGGGGCGGTTTGCAGCCGAGTGTGAAGCGGCTGGGATGAGAATCAGCTCCTCCAAATCCGAGGCCATGGTTCTCGACCGGAAAAAGGTGGTTTGCTCTCTCCGGGTGGGTGGTGAGTCTCTGCCCCAAGTGGAGGAGTTCAAGTATCTCGGGGTCTTGTTCACGAGTGAGGGAAGGATGGAGCGTGAGATTGACAGGCGGATCGGTGCAGCGTCTGCAGTGATGCGGTCGCTGTATCGGTCCGTTGTGGTAAAGAAGGAGCTGAGCCGGAAGGCGAAGCTCTCGATTTACCGGTCAATCTACGTTCCTACCCTCACCTATGGTCATGAGCTTTGGGTAATGACCGAAAGGACAAGATCGCGGATACAAGCGGCTGAAATGGGCTTCCTCCGCAGAGTGGCCGGGCGCACCCTTAGGGATAGGGTGAGGAGCTCGGTCACACGGGAGGAGCTCGGAGTAGAGCCGCTGCTCCTACACGTTGAGAGGAACCAGCTGAGGTGGCTCGGGCATCTGCTTAGGATGCCTCCTGGACGCCTCCCTAGGGAGGTGTTCTGGGCATGTCCCACCGGGAGGAGGCCCCGGGGAAGACCCAGGACACGCTGGAGGGACTATGTCTCTCGGCTGGCCTGGGAACGCCTTGGGGTCCCACCGGAGGAGCTGGAGGACGTGTCCGGGGTGAGGGAAGTCTGGGAGTCCCTGCTTAGACTGCTGCCCCCGCGACCCGGCCCCGGATAAGCGGAAGAAAATGGATGGATGGATGGATGTTTTTTTGTGTATGTTTTTTTCATTAATTGATTCAATATCAGCACAAACCCATTGCATGAGCCATCGTCATGGAAATGTGACATCACCTGTTACATCGGTGATGATGTCAGAAAGCAAGGTTTTAAGGCAAAGATAGACAGTAGTAGACAAGACAGTTCTTCACTTTACAGAAGCATTCGAGCAGATCGCCACAAACTACAGAGCTGAGACTCAGTAAGACAAAGACAATCGAACAAATGAACAAGATGTTTGCCTTTCACCAGTGGAGGAGCCAGAGAGCCGCTTCCCAAAAACCATACTCCAAACCAACTGGGAGGAGTGGTTTAGGAAAAAAGACTCTCACAATGCAGGTTAATGAACCATCTACCATTATTCAGAAACAGAAGATGGAAAAAATGATGGATGAACTGATGTCTGCGATGGAGAACCTAACCATCTCTGAAGGCCTCAGTCTGAAGGGCAGGGGATACTGGCAGGTGCCTACCTGCTCAGTGACAGAGCAGAAACCAGACCAGAGACATAACAGCTTCATGGAGTCCTTGATTCAAAAAGGCTACATCCATAAGCGCCAAGAGCAGAGGAGAGCCAATCGAATCCACAAGAAACACCAGAAACATAGATGTTTCAACAAGGACATCGTGAAGCACTACAAGCAGCGATCAGTCCAGAAGCTGCGGATCAAACAGAGGCAGACTCAGCGTCAGCAGAGACCTGCTCAGCCTCTGACTCAGCCTCAAACTCAGCCCCAGCAGACGAGAGCCAATCAAATCCACAATAAACAACGGAAACATAGATGTTTCAACAAGGACATCGTGAAGCACTACAAGCAGCGATCAGCCCAGAAGCTGCGGATCAAACAGAGGCAGACTCAGCGTCAGCCGAGACCTGCTCAGCCTCAACCTCAGCCTCAGCAGAAACAGAGACCTGTTCAGCTTCAAACTCAGCCTCAGTCTCAGCCTCAGCAGAGACAGAGACCTGCTCAGCCTCTGACTCAGACTCAAACTCAGCCCCAGCAGACGAGACCCAATCAAAACCACAAGAAACAACGGAAACATAGATGTTTCAACAAGGACATCGTGAAGCACTACAAGCAGCGATCAGTCCAGAAGCGGCGGATCAAACAGAGGCAGACTCAGCCTCAACCTCAGTCTCAGCCTCAGCAGAGACAGAGACCTGCTCAGCCTCAACAGATTCAGCCTCAGCCTCAGAGACAGCCTCAGCCTCCACAGAGACCTGCTCAGCCCAGAGATTTGGTCATCAAAGTCCAACTTCAGGACCCCCTCCAAGACAGGAGCGTGAGGTTCCAGGAGACTACTGGACACGCTGTCCGAGGTCCCAGGAGAAGTAGCAAGTGGAGGGCCAGGAGAGGGCAATATGACAAAAGGAACTTCCAGAAGAACCACCCGGAGAGGACAGGAATGGTCCAGGAGACGGTCTACAAGCAAAACCATTACAAAAAAAGTAGAACGTTCAGGAAAGCAGCCCAGAATGGCTGGACCCACTGAAGATCCTTCCAGACCAATTACTAAGTCTCCACTCGTTCATGAGACTTTCAACTTAATGCAAAATAAATAAATAAAAATGTATTGCAAATAAATGTGTTTTATTTTATCTAATGCACTATTAATGCTACAACAACTACTTCAACCACACAATTTAATATTACAACTCCAAATACTGTGAGACTGAAATACTTCACCCAACACTGTTACTTTACTTAAAATAAACAAATTCACAAAGAATAATCAATAAATATCACTCACATATTGAATTTTAAAGTTTTATATTTTAAGCCAACACATACCTGTCAAATACCAAGGGTTAGTGTTCGAAAGTAGTTCCAAAAGCCTGAAGTAAATGTTTTGTTCCCTCATTTCACTACGACTGAAAAACTCTTTATTTTACCATGAACAAGAACAAAAACAACAGCTTTTCCAGAACTATGTCTATTCAAAACGAGGCCAAAGTCCAGCAGAGGTGGTAAAGTAGCCAAACATTGTACTCCAGTCAGAGTAATGTTTCTTCTATATAATATTACTCAAGTAGAAGTACAAAGTAGTAGTCCAGGAAATCACTCAATTACTCAAGTAAGAGAAAAAAAGTATATTGGAAAACTACTACTCAAGTAAGAGTATCAGACGTAACATCTGAATTTTATTTTAATTTGAAGGACAAAACATAAAGCACAAACTCTGTTTTCTTCAAAGGATAGACTCAAAAACAGAAAAACTAAATCATATCTGATGCTAGAAACACAAACATTCAGATCATTTCATATTGTCAACATAAAGCTTTTGTCACTTGTAGACTTTACTCAATTCAATTGTTTTTATTTTTGTAACGCCCAAAATCACAACAACAGTTGTCTCGAAGGGCGTTCATGTTTTGGTTGATGGGGGAAACCGGAGTACCCAGAGGAAACCCATCCAGACACGGGGAGAAACATGAAAAACTCCACACAGAAAGGCCTGGGCGACCCGGGGATCGAACCAAACCTTCTTGCTGTGAGGCATGAGTGTTGCCACTCAGCCACCGTGCTGCCTACACACAAAAACAAACAGGAAAATCAAACAACAGGAAAAATCAGACAAAACAAGAAAAATCGGCCAGGCGAGGAGGAGGGAGGGGGGCGGAGGAGGGCCAGGTGAGGAGGAGGAGAGCCGGGCGAGGAGGATGAGAGCCGGGCGAGGAGGAGAGGGAGGCGGGTGGAGGAGGGCCAGGCGGGGAGGAGGAGAGGGTCCAGCTGTCATCGGGGCATCTGAAAGAGTTACACTCCACAGTGGGAGTGGGACAGGGGACAACATGTGAATAGCATTGCTGATGAGAAAATAGGAGGAAGCAGAGGATAGTGCTCAGGTACTTCCCCCAGCTAGTTATCTCCTACTGCAGCCTATCTTATCCCGGGTTTTAATGTCCCTAACTCCCTCACTAAGTAACCTGGTCATAAGCTATACCGAAGAGGAAGGTTTTAAGCCTGGTCTTAAATACAGAGACTGTGGGGGCCTGTTTAACATCAGCAGGGAGTTGATTCCATAGCACAGGAGCTTGGTAACTGAATGCCCTCCCTCCCACTGTACTTTTGGACACTCTAGGAACCACTAATAGTCCTGCATTCTGAGAGCGGAGTGCTCTGTTTGGCTGGTACAGGACAATGGCATCTTGCAGATAGGATGTGGCCATACTGTTTAGGGTTTTGTATGTCAGAAGGAGGACTTTGAATTTGATTCTAAGCTCGACAGGAAGCCAGTGCAGATATTGTAGTACAGGACTGATGTGGTCTCTTCTTTTAGTTCCTGTTAGGACTCTGGCCGCTGCATTTTGGACCAACTGGAGGCTCCTTATTGTACTTTTGGGGCAGGCGGCGAGCAGAGAATTACAGTAATCAAGTCTGGAAGTAACAAATGCATGGATGAGTTTTTCAGCATCGTTTTTAGGTAAAATATTTCAAATTTTAGTTATATTTCGCAGGTGAAAGTATGCGGTTTTACAAGCTAGGTTTATATGGGCTGTGAATGAGAGATTTTGATCCAATAGGACTCCAAGATTTTTTACAGTAAGACGAAAGAATTCTAATGTGTAGTACAATATTAATGAAGTCTGATCCAAAGTGACCCTAAAGAGGAAGTAAAACACGTCACAAAATGACGTTAAGTTAAAAAGAAAATAGCATCATTATTAAGATGCACAATAGACACACAAAACCTTAACAGTGAGCCGTTTCAATGGGAGAAAAGACCAGACGGGTTCATTTGAACTCAAACTATCTGCGCTAGAAAAAGCACTACACTGCAGAATAGAACATGAATCAAAGTTAATAATTCAAATTAAAGCTATTTGTTTATATATTTTTGGGTTTAGACCAGGATTGGGTTTTTAAAATTTAAACATAGCTTGTAACTTTCCTGTCACCATTTCCTTATCCACGTTTTTATGTTTTTTATTATTATTTTATTATTATATATTTTGTAGCCATGTTTTTTGTTTTGTTTTTTTTTCATTAATTGATTCAATATCAGCACAAACCCATTCCATGAGCCATCGTCATGGAAATGTGACATCACCTGTTACGTTTCCATGAGCCATCGTCATGGAAATGTGACATCACCTTGCTTTCTGACATCATCAAGCAAGGTTATAAGGCAACGACAGACAGTAAAGTACTTCATTTTACAGAAGCATTCGAGCCGATCGCCACAAACTACAGAGCTGAGACTCAGTAAGACAAAGACAATGGAACAAATGAACAAGATGTCTGCCTTTCACCAGTGGAGGAGCCAGAGAGCCGCTTCCCAAAAACCATACTCCAAACCAACTGGGAGGAGTGGTTTAGGAAAAAAGACTCTCACAATGCAGGTTTATGCACCACCTGCCATTATTCAGAAACAGAAGATGGCAAAAATGATGGACGAACTGATACCTGTGATGGAGAACCTGACCATCTCTGAAGGCCTCAGTCTGAAGGGCAGGGGATACTGGCAGGTGCCTACCTGCTCAGTGACAGAGCAGAAACCAGACCAGAGACATAACAGCTTCATGGAGTCCTTGATTCAAAAAGGCTACATCCATAAGCGCCAAGAGCAGAGGAGAGCCAATCGAATCCACAAGAAACAACGGAAACATAGATGTTTCAACAAGGACATCGTGAAGCATTACAAGCAGCGATCAGTCCAGAAGCTGCGGATCAAACAGAGGCAGACTCAGCATCAGCAGAGACCTGCTCAGCCTCAACCTCAGTCTCAGCCACAGCAGAGACAGAGACCTGTTCAGCCTCTGACTCAGCCTCAAACTCAGCCCCAGCAGACGAGAGCCCATCAAATCCACAAGAAACAACGGAAACATAGATGTTTCAACAAGGACATCGTGAAGCACTATAAGCAGCGATCAGTCCAGAAGCTGCGGATCAAACAGAGGCAGACTCAGCGTCAGCCGAGACCTGCTCAGCCTCAGTCTCAGCCTCAGCAGAAACAGAGACCTGTTCAGCCTCTGACTCAGCCTCAGTCTCAGCCTCAGCAGAAACAGAGACCTCCTCAGCTTCTGACTCAGCCTCAAACTCAGCCCCAGTGGACAAGAGCCAATCAAATCCGCAAGAAACAACGGAAACATAGATGTTTCAACAAGGACATCGTGAAGCACTACAAGCAGCGATCAGTCCAGAAGCTGCGGATCAAACGGAGGCAGACTCACCATCAGCCGAGACCTGTTCAGCCTCTGACTCAGCCTCAGTCTCAGCCACAGCAGAGACAGAGACCTGCTCAGCCTCTGACTCAGCCTCAAACTCAGCCCCAGCAGACGAGAGCCAATCAAATCCACAAGAAACAACGGAAACATAGATGTTTCAACAAGGATATCGTGAAGCACTACAAGCAGCGATCAGTCCAGAAGCTGCGGATCAAACAGAGGCAGACTCAGTCTCAACCTCAGTCTCAGCCTCAGCAGAGACATAGACCTGCTCAGCCTCAACAGATTCAGCCTCAGCCTCAGAGACAGCCTCAGCCTCCACAGAGACCTGCTCAGCCCAGAGATTTGGTCATCAAAGTCCAACTTCAGGACCCCCTCCAAGACAGGAGCGTGAGGTTCCAGGAGACTACTGGACACGCTGTCCGAGGTCCCAGGAGAAGTAGCAAGTGGAGGGCCAGGAGAGGGCAATATGACAAAAGGAACTTCCAGAAGAACCACCCGGAGAGGACAGGAATGGTCCAGGAGACGGTCTACAAGCAAAACCATTACAAAAAAAGTAGAACGTTCAGGAAAGCAGCCCAGAATGGCTGGACCCACTGAAGATTCTTCCAGACCAATTACTAAGTCTCCACTCGTTCATGAGACTTTCAACTTAATGCAAAATAAATAAATAAAAATGTATTGCAAATAAATGTGTTTTATTTTATCTAATGCACTATTAATGCTACAACAACTACTTCAACCACACAATTTAATATTACAACTCCAAATACTGTGAGACTGAAATACTTCACCCAACACTGTTACTTTACTTAAAATAAACAAATTGACAAAGAATAATCAATAAATATCACTCACATATTGAATTTTAAAGTTTTATATTTTAAGCCAACACATACCTGTCAAATACCAAGGGTTAGTGTTCGAAAGTAGTTCCAAAAGCCTGAAGTAAATGTTTTGTTCCCTCATTTCACTACGACTGAAAAACTCTTTATTTTACCATGAACAAGAACAAAAACAACAGCTTTTCCAGAACTATGTCTATTCAAAACGAGGCCAAAGTCCAGCAGAGGTGGTAAAGTAGCCAAACATTGTACTCCAGTCAGAGTAATGTTTCTTCTATATAATATTACTCAAGTAGAAGTACAAAGTAGTAGTCCAGGAAATCACTCAATTACTCAAGTAAGAGAAAAAAAGTATATTGGAAAACTACTACTCAAGTAAGAGTATCAGACGTAACATCTGAATTTTATTTTAATTTGAAGGACAAAACATAAAGCACAAACTCTGTTTTCTTCAAAGGATAGACTCAAAAACAGAAAAACTAAATCATATCTGATGCTAGAAACACAAACATTCAGATCATTTCATATTGTCAACATAAAGCTTTTGTCACTTGTAGACTTTACTCAATTCAATTGTTTTTATTTTTGTAACGCCCAAAATCACAACAACAGTTGTCTCGAAGGGCGTTCATGTTTTGGTTGATGGGGGAAACCGGAGTACCCAGAGGAAACCCATCCAGACACGGGGAGAAACATGAAAAACTCCACACAGAAAGGCCTGGGCGACCCGGGGATCGAACCAAACCTTCTTGCTGTGAGGCATGAGTGTTGCCACTCAGCCACCGTGCTGCCTACACACAAAAACAAACAGGAAAATCAAACAACAGGAAAAATCAGACAAAACAAGAAAAATCGGCCAGGCGAGGAGGAGGGAGGGGGGCGGAGGAGGGCCAGGTGAGGAGGAGGAGAGCCGGGCGAGGAGGATGAGAGCCGGGCGAGGAGGAGAGGGAGGCGGGTGGAGGAGGGCCAGGCGGGGAGGAGGAGAGGGTCCAGCTGTCATCGGGGCATCTGAAAGAGTTACACTCCACAGTGGGAGTGGGACAGGGGACAACATGTGAATAGCATTGCTGATGAGAAAATAGGAGGAAGCAGAGGATAGTGCTCAGGTACTTCCCCCAGCTAGTTATCTCCTACTGCAGCCTATCTTATCCCGGGTTTTAATGTCCCTAACTCCCTCACTAAGTAACCTGGTCATAAGCTATACCGAAGAGGAAGGTTTTAAGCCTGGTCTTAAATACAGAGACTGTGGGGGCCTGTTTAACATCAGCAGGGAGTTGATTCCATAGCACAGGAGCTTGGTAACTGAATGCCCTCCCTCCCACTGTACTTTTGGACACTCTAGGAACCACTAATAGTCCTGCATTCTGAGAGCGGAGTGCTCTGTTTGGCTGGTACAGGACAATGGCATCTTGCAGATAGGATGTGGCCATACTGTTTAGGGTTTTGTATGTCAGAAGGAGGACTTTGAATTTGATTCTAAGCTCGACAGGAAGCCAGTGCAGATATTGTAGTACAGGACTGATGTGGTCTCTTCTTTTAGTTCCTGTTAGGACTCTGGCCGCTGCATTTTGGACCAACTGGAGGCTCCTTATTGTACTTTTGGGGCAGGCGGCGAGCAGAGAATTACAGTAATCAAGTCTGGAAGTAACAAATGCATGGATGAGTTTTTCAGCATCGTTTTTAGGTAAAATATTTCAAATTTTAGTTATATTTCGCAGGTGAAAGTATGCGGTTTTACAAGCTAGGTTTATATGGGCTGTGAATGAGAGATTTTGATCCAATAGGACTCCAAGATTTTTTACAGTAAGACGAAAGAATTCTAATGTGTAGTACAATATTAATGAAGTCTGATCCAAAGTGACCCTAAAGAGGAAGTAAAACACGTCACAAAATGACGTTAAGTTAAAAAGAAAATAGCATCATTATTAAGATGCACAATAGACACACAAAACCTTAACAGTGAGCCGTTTCAATGGGAGAAAAGACCAGACGGGTTCATTTGAACTCAAACTATCTGCGCTAGAAAAAGCACTACACTGCAGAATAGAACATGAATCAAAGTTAATAATTCAAATTAAAGCTATTTGTTTATATATTTTTGGGTTTAGACCAGGATTGGGTTTTTAAAATTTAAACATAGCTTGTAACTTTCCTGTCACCATTTCCTTATCCACGTTTTTATGTTTTTTATTATTATTTTATTATTATATATTTTGTAGCCATGTTTTTTGTTTTGTTTTTTTTTCATTAATTGATTCAATATCAGCACAAACCCATTCCATGAGCCATCGTCATGGAAATGTGACATCACCTGTTACGTTTCCATGAGCCATCGTCATGGAAATGTGACATCACCTTGCTTTCTGACATCATCAAGCAAGGTTATAAGGCAACGACAGACAGTAAAGTACTTCATTTTACAGAAGCATTCGAGCCGATCGCCACAAACTACAGAGCTGAGACTCAGTAAGACAAAGACAATGGAACAAATGAACAAGATGTCTGCCTTTCACCAGTGGAGGAGCCAGAGAGCCGCTTCCCAAAAACCATACTCCAAACCAACTGGGAGGAGTGGTTTAGGAAAAAAGACTCTCACAATGCAGGTTTATGCACCACCTGCCATTATTCAGAAACAGAAGATGGCAAAAATGATGGACGAACTGATACCTGTGATGGAGAACCTGACCATCTCTGAAGGCCTCAGTCTGAAGGGCAGGGGATACTGGCAGGTGCCTACCTGCTCAGTGACAGAGCAGAAACCAGACCAGAGACATAACAGCTTCATGGAGTCCTTGATTCAAAAAGGCTACATCCATAAGCGCCAAGAGCAGAGGAGAGCCAATCGAATCCACAAGAAACAACGGAAACATAGATGTTTCAACAAGGACATCGTGAAGCACTACAAGCAGCGATCAGTCCAGAAGCTGCGGATCAAACAGAGGCAGACTCAGCATCAGCAGAGACCTGCTCAGCCTCAACCTCAGTCTCAGCCACAGCAGAGACAGAGACCTGTTCAGCCTCTGACTCAGCCTCAAACTCAGCCCCAGCAGACGAGAGCCCATCAAATCCACAAGAAACAACGGAAACATAGATGTTTCAACAAGGACATCGTGAAGCACTATAAGCAGCGATCAGGCCAGAAGCTGCGGATCAAACAGAGGCAGACTCAGCGTCAGCCGAGACCTGCTCAGCCTCAGTCTCAGCCTCAGCAGAAACAGAGACCTGTTCAGCCTCTGACTCAGCCTCAGTCTCAGCCTCAGCAGAAACAGAGACCTCCTCAGCTTCTGACTCAGCCTCAAACTCAGCCCCAGTGGACAAGAGCCAATCAAATCCGCAAGAAACAACGGAAACATAGATGTTTCAACAAGGACATCGTGAAGCACTACAAGCAGCGATCAGTCCAGAAGCTGCGGATCAAACGGAGGCAGACTCACCATCAGCCGAGACCTGTTCAGCCTCTGACTCAGCCTCAGTCTCAGCCACACCAGAGACAGAGACCTGCTCAGCCTCTGACTCAGCCTCAAACTCAGCCCCAGCAGACGAGAGCCAATCAAATCCACAAGAAACAACGGAAACATAGATGTTTCAACAAGGATATCGTGAAGCACTACAAGCAGCGATCAGTCCAGAAGCTGCGGATCAAACAGAGGCAGACTCAGTCTCAACCTCAGTCTCAGCCTCAGCAGAGACATAGACCTGCTCAGCCTCAACAGATTCAGCCTCAGCCTCAGAGACCGCCTCAGCCTCAGAGACCGCCTCAGCCTCAGAGACAGCCTCAGCCTCCACAGAGACCTGCTCAGCCCAGAGATTTGGTCATCGAAGTCCAACTTCAGGACCCCCTCCAAGACAGGAGCGTGAGGTTCCAGGAAACTACTGGACACACTGTCCGAGGTCCCAGGAGAAGTAGCAAGTGGAGGGCCAGGAGAGGGCAATATGACAAAAGGAACTTCCAGAAGAACCACCCGGAGAGGACAGGAATGGTCCAGGAGACGTTCTACAAGCAAAACCATTACAAAAAAAGTAGAACGTTCAGGAAAGCAGCCCAGAATGGCTGGACCCACTGAAGATCCTTCCAGACCAATTACTAAGTCTCCACTCGTTCATGAGACTTTCAACTTAATGCAAAATAAATAAATAAAAATGTATTGCAAATAAATGTGTTTTATTTTATCTAATGCACTATTAATGCTACAACAACTACTTCAACCACACAATTTAATATTACAACTCCAAATACTGTGAGACTGAAATACTTCACCCAACACTGTTACTTTACTTAAAATAAACAAATTCACAAAGAATAATCAATAAACATCACTCACATATTGAATTTTAAAGTTTTATATTTTAAGCCAACAAATAACTGTCAAATACCCAGGGTTAGTGTTCGAAAGTAGTTCCAAAAGCCTGAAGTAAATGTTTTGTTCCCTCATTTCACTACGACTGAAAAACTCTTTATTTTACCATGAACAAGAACAAAAACAACAGCTTTTCCAGAACTATGTCTATTCAAAACAAGGCCAAAGTCCAGCAGGGGTGCTAAAGTAGCCAAACATTGTACTCCAGTCAGAGTAATGTTTCTTCTATATAATATTACTCAAGTAGAAGTACAAAGTAGTAGTCCAGGAAATCACTCAATTACTCAAGTAAGAGAAAAAAAGTATATTGGAAAACTACTACTCAAGTAAGAGTATCAGACGTAACATCTGAATTTTATTTTAATTTGAAGGACAAAACATTAATTAAAGCACAAAATCAGTTTTTTTCAAAGGATAGACTCAAAAACAGAAAAACTAAATCATATCTGATGCAAGAAACACAAACATTCAGATCATCTCATATCGTCAACATAAAGCTTTTGTCACTTGTAGACTTTAATCAATTCAATTTGTTTTATTTTTGTAACGGTCAAAATCACAACAACAGTTGTCTCGAAGGACGTTCATGTTTTGGTTGATGGGGGAAACCATTGGTGCCACTAATCTGGTGATAAACATTTACAATCATACCTGCACCTGTTTTTAATGTTTTAAATGGGCCTATGCAGTTATTTGTTTAATTTGTTATTGTTTGTATTGTATTGTAACAGGGTGCTTAGGAAAAGGAGTCTGGTACTCTCATTAGGTTCTCCCTGTATAAGTAAAGATAAATGAAAAATTTATTATATCTTTCATTTTTCATCTATCCTATTGCTGGGTTTCATATGAAATCACACCATTCTATAGGCTGATAATATTTAATTAAGATGGGGGAGGAATGAATATTGTTAAATTCAGATTTTTGTTGTACTACAGTGAGATGATAGAAATGACCAGGTTCAACAGAAAAGAATTTTCCTTTTTGGGCATTGTATTTATTGAATAAATGCAAGAATGATAATTTGAGCGCTACATCGTGTAACATTCCAGACAAAGCAATAATATCTTCAGGGAGACAAGCAGGTAGCTGGTGGATCACCACCTGAAAAATTACATAATGCCCCTTTAAGTGTTAAACAACACACAGGTTTAAGGAATCATATGCAAGATTTAGATTTTAAATTTCATAAACATGACCTGTGTTCCCAGATATGATGTAGAAACATTCAAATTCAACTTTGCTAACAATTATCATGCTGATTTATTTGTATTACAAAACATTGGACATGATGGCTACGTTTTGTATTGTTAATTTGGTCAATTGACAATTATCCAATAAGACAATTCAATGAGCCTCACACGGGTCTCTTTTATGGGGTTGCCAGTTAGTTTAAACCTAAAGGGATGAGTAAAGTTCTGAGCTTACACATGAGGCATGACCTGTCCATATATTGAGAATGAGAAAAAAACTTTTATTTTTTGCAGCTTAAGGCACTGGCAGCCCAGGTTCAGTTGTGATTGTAGTACCTTTTTAAAACTGCAAGAGTACAGGCTAGATACAGTTCTTTACTGGCAGACAATAGTAGGCTGCATATTTATTAATACCTATAAATACAATGAGCCACACAACACACAATGTATAAAGAATATTTATTTCCAGTGTCTTGAGGAAAGGCTTTGCCCATGTAATGCTCTACAGAGGCTGGATATCTGACTTTTGAGAAACCTTGTAGTTTTGTCACTTTCGCTCCCATTTCTGATCGGCCATGCATTGTGCTGCATTAGAAGAGTACAGACGGGAAGGTAAACATACATGGTCGGATGCACCAATATTTGGATAGAAAACAGGGAAAACTAACTCCACATAAAATTACTGGAATGCCTGAATTAATTTGTTGATTTCCAAATGTGTGTAAAATCCTTATCTTGACAACTGTTTGTACAAACTGTTAAAAACACAAAAACAAAAGAGGCACTTTCATTTTTGAGATAAAATAAAAACCATATATGTAAAAAAGTACTGTATGACTAAAACTTAACAAAATACCTACTGTACCAAGCATTCCATAGTCTAGTATCAGCATTTCAGTCTTTGATAAAAGCACTCCTCCAGCTAAAGTCTGGCTGTTGTGACAGTACAGTGAAACCTGAGTCCCACAGCACTCAGCTCAGAAAGCAGCCCCACTATATCCACTTATACAGCCATCATATAAACATGGATCTAATAATGACTCTTCATCAAATGTGTTAGTCCTCACACAAATACATTCTCCATATCGTTTAGGACAGGAAGAACTGAACCAGGATTCTGTTGAAAAGGCCTCCTTATATAATAGTCTAATATCCCTGTCACCCTTTGGTGCAAAACGACATTCATTTGGAGTGGCTGAGAAGTGCATCAACAGAACTATTTAGCATTTTTATCTAAAAGAAATTCTCTGCACCTTATTTATCCAATATCAACCAGCACCAAAACAGAGGTGAGAAACTAACCAGCAGAGATGTAAATAGAGTGGTGCTAATCCAAATTTGGATATAGCTAATAAGTGCTTTTAAACGAACATTAGATTACTTTACATTATTTTTTTATTACATTTAATTTGCCACTGGGAAAGTTGACTCGTACTATTTGTAAACTTGTCAACACACTGTTGAACACATTTCTACAATAATCTTGTGATATTTTTAATAAAAATGATCAAAAATTAGGATTTGGTACAAACCCCGACTTGCACTTCAAAGCCACTGTAACTTCCATCACGTCACACATTCTTGCTTTTCTTGCAGGAGGAAGAAATATTTTTCATGTCCCATTCAAACTGCCAACTAATTACAAACATAAACATGTTTACATTATGCAGACCTATACACATATGTACATAGATACATGAAGTAAAAAAATATTGTGCAATAATAAACGTCCATACAGATGACACGACAGCGTCCATGTTGTCCTTTCACAGATACTGATAGAAGCGTGATCGGACCACCTGTGCCCCTGACAGTTTGTGAGGGTGTGCGTCTGCTCCCAGAACTGCCTTACTCTGCACCCCGCTCCCGTTCATTCCTGCTGACTGCGGTGCACTGGAGGAGGCTGCAGGGGGTGCTGGCTGCTCAGAGTCCAGACACTCGTCCTCAGGCATAGCTTTAGGAGCCAGCTGTGGATTAGACTTAGCTCCTTCACTGCGCTCCTTTGGTGTCCAGTCCTTAATGGCAAAGTCTTGAGAGGAGAACCGAGGCTTAAAGTTTTCCAAAGTGGAGATGTCCGCTGCTTGGTCCATCCCGCCTTGTTCCCTCCAGTCGTTGATGACCGCTAGTTCTGCAAAGTCCCTCTGACCCCCCATTGTATGCCTTCTGCGAATGTTCTTTTTCTTACTACTGCGAGTCTCTGGGTTCTTCTGGATGCTAAACATGTCATCTGCAGAGGTACGCAGTCTGAACTTGAGGCGTTCTGTGATCTTGAGATGCCAAGCCGGTTCAGAGCGCTCAGATTCACTTCTAGAAGATGAGCTGAGACTGCTTGTGGACCTACCTTTCCTCATCACCTCTAATACTCGGGACAAGCGCGTTGATGATTCTGATCTCCCTTCACCACTACGCTCTCCACTCGCTACAACGCCCTCTACAGACGATTCACTGTCCGTCTTGTTCCTCAAAGACCACCTTCTGGATAATGTATCACCATCAATCAGTTTGTGTGATGGAAAGAGGCGACGAGATTCCATTCTTTGTCCACAATTTCCTTCTACTTTCGCTTCCGGTTTTCCTTGCTCAGTTGCCTGGCTTTTTCCCGGGCATGGTGTGGACTGGCTATTACCCCCTGTGGGGGCAAAAACAGGAAATTCACTTTCGCTATCCGTCTCCATTGGCCGTCCTTCACTTATCAGCTCGCTTCTCTCATCATCAGCCTCTTCTCCGCCTTGTAGCTCGGGACTCAGAACACTGGATTCTGCTCCGGTCAGGAACGTGATTGAGGAGTTCGTGGAGTAGTCAGAAGTGATGGAGCTCACCTCGGCACCTAAGGACGCCCCTGCACCCACCACTGCACCCAGAGGTACTTCCGATAATGAAACACTACCTTTCTTTGGCTGGGAAAGTGGGACCGATGCACCAGAACTCATAGTGCCAAGATCGCTGGTCTCATCGATAGAAGGAGGGTCGGACAACGATGGCTTTCCCAGTCGAATTATGATGGGAGACTTGTTCCCTGAATTAGAATGAGTAGACAATGGGTGTTTGGCTAGGTCTTTTAGAAAATTTCGGTGTTCTTTTTTAGTTTTCATCGCTAGCTCCGCAGTCCTCCCGTTTTCCTTTCTCTCTGCGATCTGTTGCTTAGTGCTGCCTTTAGAGTTGATCTCTGCTGGCTTATGGGTTGAGGTGTCCTTTTTGGTGAATACAGAGTCGAGGTCATCATCAGAGCTGCTGGGCTGAGGCTTCTCCTTTGACTTCTTTCTTTTGCGGCTGGCTGCAGCAAAGATAGAGGAGACTAGGAGCTCTCTGCTGTATTGGTCCTTCCCTGAACCCCAGGAACCCTATGGGAAAAAGGCAAAAAAGAACAGATTAAAGTACTTGAATTCTGTTCAAGGTATGATTTAAATAACTTTGTCGTCACTGCTAATAGGATCAATCTCACAACTTAAATCTTACGCTGAAAACGGATAAAAAAAATATAACAATAATATAACAACTAATTGAAAAATGTAACAAAAAGATATAAAAACTGAAATTATACTCAAACATGTAGGCTACTGACTGATAATGAGCATATCAGTTTAACAGTTCAGTTGCCTTTATCAATACCACCAATAGTAAATCCAACAAAAAAAGGAAAACAAGTAAATAAATAAATAATTGAAAATAACAAGGAAAAAAATATACTATAACCACAATTTAACCCCTTAACCCCTGCCTCAAACAGTGTGTACTCCACCTGCTCCCATGAAGTACATTTTGACAAAGACAGAAAGAGGGACATTAACATTCAGTAAGTGACATTTGCTGCTCTCCATGCTAACGTTGAAATGCATTACAATACAGTCACTTGCACTGTAACAAGCTGTCATGAACAGAACATAAACCAAAAGCAGAGCAATGATAATGATTTGCCAATGTGTTTTTTTAAGCTTTATGTGAGACATTTATCTGCAAGCTATAAATGCATTTGCGTGACCACTTTAGGGCTGATGTAAGCAGGTAAGTGTTAAATTCACCTGAGTTCTTATTTGACTGCGTGACTACATTTTTTCTAGTCAATGGAGCAGTGATCACCCACTTCCAGATGCAAATTTACCATAAATTTTTCCAACAGACTATATGAATAAAATAAAAATGTTAAAATAAATCAATCTGGAAAAGTCTATGGGGAAAATGATTGGAAAATGCACTTCCGGAAAGTCTGCAGGCTTTGACTGTTGAGCTCCACTGACAAGCCTTGGCAAGCACATGTGATGAAGTACTCTTGATTGTTCTCCCGGTCACCTACCTCATCCTACCCTAGCCTTGTTCAGAGATGGTTGATTACTGTGGTTTAGTGCAAACTCACCTTGGATTTGGCAGAGTCACTAGTTGGTGAATCTGTAAGAAACAAAGGTGGAAAGGACATTTGAGTGTGCAAAGTGTAACACATGGCCTTAAGTAGTAATAAGTGCATGTGGAGGATGGAGAGGGAATATAAGGACAAAAGTGTGAATAAAAGCATGGAGTGAATGCGATTAAGACTTTAGCGTGAAAGACATACTGTATGAGCAGACAACAGGCCATGCTGCTTATAGACACACAGTGAGCTCTATGTTACACATAAGACAAGATGGCAAATGTACAATTTTGCTATTTGTTCCTAATTCTGTTACTGTTTGAGACAATATTTAAAATCTATATTTACAAATTAACATGGAAATAGTTAAATTAAATGGCAATTAAAGGGCCTGTACCCAGCTTTTTATGTATGTAGTACAGCTATATTGCAAAATCAGCTCTTAAGGTCTGTGTACTGTCTGCATCAAATTTGAAAGCCTTTTTATCCTCAGCAATTCAGGAGGTAAAGCTGGTGCACTGTTAGTTGTTGTTAGTATAACCATGATGGCAAAATTCCCTGGGCTCCGAAAGTTGTGAAAAACGCTTATAAACACATTGCAATGAATAATTAGGATACCAGGAATGCTTTAGGAATGTCAGGAATATATTTGGACCACTACAAACAGTTTATGAACTGTTCTGTTTTTCACATTTTTAAAACCATTAAAATCCACTAGAGCACCTTTAACTGAACTACACTGCCTGGCCAAAAAAAGTCACCACCAAAAAAAATGTCAAACACTAATATTTCATTGGACCGCCTTTATCTTTGATTACGGCACCGATTAATACATTTTTCTGCATTAATTTTTCACCAAGATCTTGCATTGATGATGGTTGAGTCTGACAGCTGCACAAAACCTTCTCCAGCACATCCCAAAGATTCTTACTGGGGTTAAGGTCTGGACTCTGTGGTGACCAATCCATGTGTGAAAATGATGTCTCATGCTCCCTGAACCACTCTTTCACAATTTGAGCCCGGAAATATGCCTGTGCCATCAGGGAAGAAAAAATCCATTGATGGAATAACCTGGTCATTCAGTATATTCAGGTAGTCTGCTGACCTCATTCTTTGAGCACAGACTGTTGCTGAACCTAGACATGACCTACTACAGGAGGCTCGTACCTATTTGCTTAGTTAAATCCAGGTGGCGACCTTTTTTGGCCAGGCAGTGTATTTTAATCTGTAAAGAGACTGACTGGCTTTGTTATGATCTAATTACCTCTACATGCTTTTGGATAATGGACACACAGACATATATCAGAAAAGATTCATGGACTTAGAGAACTTAGCCTGCTAACTTCAGTTAAGTTTTCCTTCTCAAAATGCAGTGGTTACACAAGCTGAAATGAGGACTATGAGACGATGACAGACGACATGATCCACAACAGACAGGTGCAGTGACAGGGGAGTCACAGAGGGGCTGGCTATGAGAGGACACTACATGATACAGGAGTGTCAGTGGAAGAGGACCAGCATTCACACCTGCCTGGAATCACATCTATGATCCTCTGAGTTGCTTTAAATTTGTAGGACAGCCAAGCCCCCCTATAGACCCCTTTGCAGTACAGATGATGGCAGTGCACATTGACTGGTGAAGCCTAGGAGAGGAACCATACCATACTATCTCTCCTTTTGGAAAGCTTGTGAGACAGTGAGGAGAGACAGCGGACAGCCTTTCAGATAGTAGCACTGTTCTGACTTTGGCACATTCTGATAGAAACCCCACAGTACTGTGTAGCCGCTTCATGTACCCCTGCCTGTATTAGTCTTTGATTGGTTTGGCTCAAAAGACCTGCGGGGTCCTGCACACTAAGCAGCTACAGTGAGGGCAACAGTCCGCCTTCTTCCTACAGTTCCAGCTGTCCATCACGGACATTATAGAATCCATCAGTGACATCATAGTGTGATAGACTCCGCCCACTTGGCCTGTGTCAAGATCAGTATGTGTGAATGCGGGCAAGCCTTTAGGACACCCGACAGAGCCTCACTAGAGAGAGGAATAAGAGGTGGCCTTCCACTGTAAAAACAGCTAGTCTTTGACTTATTAGTGCAACATTAGGCAGGGGAGGAGGGGAACACATAACTGAGGAGAAGGGAGAGGAGCACTAGAGGAAAAGATTTACTAAGGGTAAGTTTATTAGTGCTCTTAAAGCAAATGGAGAAGCACAGCAATTCATCGCATCTATAGGATTTATATTTTAAGTAGAAGTAGTTTGTGAAAAACTTGAATTAGTACTGTGTGATAATATAAGAAAGCTAATTCATTTATAACCCATTGGAAGTTGGATTACGGCAGTTTTAAACCAGACTTGTAAACTCCTCACAGTATAGAAAATGTAATTACATAGCATGTGACTTTGTAGATTTTGTTGTAAAGGGGTATTTAATAGATACATTTAGGTAGAGTGAATTTGTATAGTAAATAATGCAAATGAATTGCTTGTATAATTGCCAGAGGCATTAGGAGTTATGGTTAGCCATAGACTCTTCTATCTATTGGCAACAGCCAGAGCAGCCTGACTAGGGAGAAGCAGCAGCATATCCCACCACAGTAGTTACGGTACTAGCTTTAGCTTGGACACAATAAGAGGCACAAGGATCCACAGTGAAAGGACAGAGAAAGGTGAACCCACCGCAGAGCAGAGCTGATCGGGGCAACGTGTTACCTGATACTTCACCCTGCGATGTGCCTGTGCGCCCGATGTTTGTGAGCAGGTGATCGATGTTTGGGACAGGCTGGGACTCCACGGCACTCTCCTCCTGGGAAGCTGTCTGCAGAGGACAGGGCATAGCTGTACTTTACTGCTTATTCAATCAACACACTTCTACTCTACTGTATAACTTAAATCTAACACTTGACTTAAATCTGGTTTTGTGAATAAATTATTTCTTCTCAATACGTCGTAACCATGATACAATTGTGACCTTTTCTTTGAGTTATCTCTGTGTTTATAAACACAATTTCAACCTCTAAAGCACATTTGTATTGAAAAAAAATCTGCTTGTTATGAATTTAATTAGCTATTAAAGAGTATAAGTTTTGCATCAAAGATACTTATACTTACCAC
This sequence comes from Periophthalmus magnuspinnatus, assembly GCF_009829125.3. Classification (NCBI taxonomy): domain Eukaryota; kingdom Metazoa; phylum Chordata; class Actinopteri; order Gobiiformes; family Gobiidae; genus Periophthalmus; species Periophthalmus magnuspinnatus. The sequence continues at coordinate 10,584,013 of NC_047145.1, read as the reverse complement.
AGGCTCTCCACTGCCATCATCAGTAAAGAACCAGTCATACTAGAAGAAAGAATTATATAAGTTAATATGCAGATAGTTTTAAGTAAATAAAAAAGCCAATTCTCACATTCTGGATGAGGGTCTCCACAATCTTGTACTGATCGGGCATATGCGTCACCATGTGTGTCATGTTGTCCTCTGTGGTGCGGACCAGAGTGGGACCAAACACTATGGCCAGGTTCCTAGGTTCCATCTTAGACAAAGAATTAAAAAATACATTATAATTTTGTATAATGATTAGTCCTGTCACAACCACTACTCATTACTCAACTCACTACACATTTTGTGTTTATAATGAATACCTGATTTTGAGCACTATTTAATGTTTTGACTGGTAGTGTATGGGCTCCAAAAAATATTATCTTTCAAAAATGTCATGACCAGCGTTTAAAAAGTCCGTAATTTAACCTAGATAAAATAACTTAATGGTTTCCAAGTAGTAGTGACATAGCTGTTGTTTCTATAAGGTTTGCCCAAAGTGCTTGAGGCTGCAAACAAGATCCCACACTGGTAAATGTATAACGCAATACCTTGTTCTTCTCGGAATTTTCAGCTACAGTTTTGAGATGAGCAGACAGGAACTTGAGTGTCTCGTAGTGGTGGTCTGGCAGCTCATGTAACTGTGGAAAAGTAATTAGCATAGTGTTAAAAGACAGTCGTTATCATACTTAGAGTGGGAATAAACTCCGCCCACAACCACATTTCAAATAGAGCTGCTAAACTGGGCAGTACCTGGACCACTAAAGGGGAGAGTGAGGGTGGAGTCTAGAGGTATAAGAAACAATGTGATTGGTCTAACAGGTATCTACACTTCAAAGTCCACCCCTGCAGCCAAGTGTTTGTAATCTGAAACACCTGGCTGAAATCAGGGCAGTCTTTGATGATGTCACCAACTACTGGAAATTGCAGAGGTCCTTGAAGGCAGCACAGACCAGAAAACTGCAAATTTATCTAGCTTGCACTAAAGTTCCCAAAAATGACTAAGAACCATAAACAATGCTATTAAAACACCATTTATACAGTTTAAGAGTGAAGGAAAAGAGTCAACTTTAACTTACCAGTCTCTTTAGTTCCTTTAACCGCACCACGGGGTCTTCTATTCTGTTGGCCTCTATGAAGTCTGCATATTTTTCTGTAAATAATATAGATAATAAAAGATAATGTATTTCTAGATTATGATTTGGCCTTAAGAGGGCAGAGCTTGAACATCTTACCATTTGTAAACAAAGGCTCTGGTAGTTTCCGGAAAAAGGACTTGAGTAAACTGCTGATCACGTTAAGATCCCTCCATTTCTGAAAAAAAAAAAAAATGCATCAAGGTATATGTCAAGGTCACTGTTTTGAGTGCAGTTAGATTTTAGAATATTCAACACTGTGTTATGGTGTTGTTCGACATAAAGATGACTCAAGTGTCAGTAATGAGCAATTAATAACTTCTTCATTAGCACTAGTACAATAAGTAAAATTACAAATCACTTTACTTTTAAAGGCTTGTACTTCCACTACTACTTCAGTTACTGCTTTCCTACTAATCTTTTTGTAATATTTATTTAACACAATATTTAAAGATGTACCTTTTTGCTGGGATGTGTGCTACCTGCTTGTCTCCATGGAGATATTATTTAGCCTGGAATGTCCTGGAATGTTCTACTATGACATTGAACTTATCTATTTAGCATTTTCTTTCATAATGGATGTTTTTAAGTGCTCGAAAAGAAAACTGTCAGCAGGGTCACCTCAGCATAGATATGACCTGTAACTTGGCATGGTGGTGTCATTTACTTGTCTTCATGGAGAGATAAAAAAAAAGGCCAATACTGTTACATAACGCACCTTTAACAAAAATAAAACGTATAAAACATTCTACCTAATTGTACATAATGTACACGTTACATCTGACCTCTGAGTCTATTCAGTGCCACACTGACACATGAAGGATGCCATGTAAAACCCAAGCAGCCATTAGGAGTTTAAATAGATCAGATCAGATACTCACATCATCCTGGACATCGATATCTCCCATGCCCTTGTTATTGAGCTCCTCCTGCATGTTGGAGATAGCCGCATTGTTCCCGGGGACTCTGTAGATCCCCGTGTACTCCAGGCCTCTCTCCTCCACCAGTTTACAGCACACTTCCACAATTAGAGGCACGTACTATGAGAGAGATGTAAAGGTAGTTAGTATGCAAATTAAGGTTGTCAAAAGTATTCAAAATCAGATAGTAATCAATGACCACATGGCAATATAAAAGAAAATACTATTAATTAATGTTGAAAATTGCATTCTATTCTAAAGCGTGTTTTTCATTATCAAATAATAAATAATCCTGGCTTATTTTGTTGAAACGATGCTTAACCCTGTAGTTTAGATCTGTACGAATTCTTAGTTTTATGTTCACATTTCAGTATTTTTGTTAATTCTTCTGGACGTGTTTAAATGTGGACTTTGAATGGAATCATGTTTTTAAAGCATAAATCACACTGCTTCCGAAGTTAGATCTTTTCCCTAATTTGTTCAGCCCTATTGGGAATTTCCATGATATTTGACTTTTTTTTAAGTTCATCAGATGTCTTTTTAAACAGATTAATGCGATACAATGTAAACAGTAAAGCAAAGAAGCTAAAGCGGTGGCTATATGTTTACACAATCATCTTCAATACATTATTATTACAGTCAAAAGTAGGTCTGACAAAATATCTGTTATAGGCCACAACAGCAAGATGGGCTGGACGATAAGGAGATAATAATTGATTTGTGAGCTCATCCCTGTGACAATCTGCTATTTTGGTGAAATCGCCAGATCACAATTCCCTGCTTTTTTTGTGTAATGCAGCTCTAAGGTCAGAAAGAGCCACTTTCTACCACCCACTCCTCCTGTTGGTCAGTCTCTCATGCTCTGCGTGAGTGACAGTTGAATTCAACTTCATTGCAGTGAGGAGTAAACTTTCAGAAACAGCTGATAGCTTTAGTTACCTCGGTATAAAAGATACCAAGAAAACATGAATTGTGATAATAATGAAGGCGTGAGCTGGTTCTTAGAAAATTTGGATATTATTTTTTGGTATATCGCAAGGCACATATTGAATATTAGAATCAGTTGAAAAAAATCTGTATACACTATGACTATTTCTAGTAATTCCTGAAGAAGTGAAAGTGTGAAAGTGAAATGACAAAGATTGACCGACCTTGTTGTTGTGAGCAGGAGGGCAGTCATCCAGTCTCACTCCAAACGTGACACCAGGAGAGGGCTTCTTCTCAAAGGGCTTCCTCATGAGGCCTGGGATGCCTTTCCTCCACGTGCCCTTGTCCTTCGGAGGGCTAGTGTCATCTGCAGGTGAAGAGAGTGAAACTATATTATCTTCACATTAATAGTGTGAATTGAAACATATATTCTAAGAGGAACCTCGCATAATGCCTGAACAGATAGACACAGATTTTGACTTATGAAAAAAATATTGGAAAAAAGTATAAAAGTGTATATTGTCATGGGTTAATTTAGTTTCAGTACAAAAGAGGAAAATATTTTAAAATTCGTAATGTTTCAAAATAGTACTTCTCATCATTAAAGAAACCAACTATTGTGGTTTCTTTAATGATGAGAACCCACAATAGTTGGTTTCTCATCATTAAAGATGAGAAACCAACTATTGTGGACGTAAGGATTTAAAGGTTGAACATTTCCGTTCAGCTCCGAATTTGAGTTTTGATTGTAACATTGTGCATCATTTGTGTAGAGCTGAGCAAGGTACCATATTTATTTCATTGCAATATAAACATTAAGTAAATGCAAGCTAGATATGTTTAATACCATACTGTGGAACATTTAAGACAAAGGAATAACAGCTCCATGGAGACTATGGAGACTCCCACCAGAAAAGTTACACAGTACACTTTTAAAATGATGCATAACTGCTTACATAAAATATCAGTGTACCTTTGTGCATGCTTTTCCTCTCCTGCTCTGCTTTAGGTGAGGGGGTCTTGCTCTCTGCTTTCCCTCCCAGCAGAGTCTGCCGGATGCTCAGTGACTGTCGGGACGAGCGTGGAGAGGGCTCTGATTTTGTGCCGGTTGGGCTGAAGGAGACAAAAATGCGCACTACTACACACTGCGCCATATCGGTTGTAATGTCTCGTAACTATGACTTGTCTTTTTCACTTTAACAGTCCAACAACCCATTCCCCTCCCACTCTCTTACCTCATCAAGGTGTTGTACTCCTTGATTTTACGACTGATGAGGTCATGACTGGTGAAGGCCGCATTCTGGAAAAATAGAAGGAGACAAAAGAAGGACACAATGCATATTATTTACTCTATTTACACAATGTACCAGATAGTAATCCGTCTTTACATAACTGGAATTGAGTGACATGGATACTATTGGATTCCCAGTATGTTTTGGCCTTAGGACATTTGGGCAAGTCTGGTGAAACAAATCTACTATAGGACACAATGTCTATAGACAATAAAGCACACCTTAACTATACATAGAAATAGATGTATTGTGTTTTTTGGATGGTATATAGTAGTACTCTTCTCTTTTCTCAGCTATTCTATTAAAATGTTTCTTGTTCTGTTGTACTGTGACTTCAATGCACCCTTCTTGTTTTGTAGAACACTTTGAATTACTTTGTGTACAAATTGTGCTCTACAGATGAATATGCCTTGCATAATATAGTAGTTTCTACACTGGGGTTCAGGTGGTTTAATTTTGTATAAATACCAAAAGAAAGGTTTATTAAGCTTAGTTGCTATCTATAGTCTACTTCCAAATTGGTTTATATCAGGATTAATTGGTTAACAGCCGCAAGTTACATTTAAAACCCACGCCAGACTACTATATGTATTGGAAGGGGTGGACAAGGCCGTTTCATATCCTTGTTTGAAAATTATGTTAAACACTGTTTTTATTGTCTTATTCTGATTCTGTAGACAATATATTTTTCACCTATAATGTATGGTAAAACATTATAGGTGTGAACATTTTCATGAGTGGCATTGTGAGTCCCTAAGAAATAAATGGGAAAAGTAACCTGCACTTATCTCTTAAAGACAGATCTTTACAGCTTATGATGTACTATTTTTTTAGCTGACAAAAGTACCCAGATACTGGTCAATACTAAAAGTAGTATCAAAGCTCATTACTCATTTCAACAAGTGTCAATATTAATAACAAAATTACATAAGACAATTTTAGACCTTTTCTGTGTAGTTTTAGAATGGTCGTGGTCTATATCAAAGCTAGTTTAAGACCACATGGTAATATTTGAGGAAGAAATAAATGGCTTTTGAATTATCATTGTGATATCAAAATTGGTATTGAGTATCAACACTTTACCTTAGCATCAGAGTCCTTAGTGTTTGAAATTTGACCATTATGACAACACTATTTAGCTGTAGTATCCTGTAGCTTACCTCCTCATCCATACTGTTCTCCTGGATGACTTTGATCCAGGCCAGCATGTCTTCACGGTCCTCTGCTTGGAACAGGTACTCTGAGTCGGAGGTGGTGATGCGGAGCACGTTCTTGCGCTTGGTGTCGCTGTAGGAGATGTCGATAAGACAGGCCTTAATGCTGATGGGCAGGGGCTCCTCCACGGTCTGACAGTTAGTCTGGCCCTGGCCCTCCTTGCGCTCCTTGTACAGACACAAGTAGTGACCCCTCAGCACCGCGTACATCTGTTTCCATGGACGCATGCCCCCTCCAACACGCTAAAGAAGTAGGTCAAAATGAGAGAAGGCTTTTAACAAAGCAGGATAGGAGAATGACAAGTAATCGTTTATCTTGAATATAATTCTATTGTTGGAATGGATGATTGTTGCGCTAGGGCTGTGGTTCTCAAATTGTGGTACAAGTGGTGATTTGGGGTTTCTCTTTTTGGTTAGTCCTGTTTCAGAACTAGCCTAGTTTGGAATTAGTGCTAATTAAGACCTGATTTAGTCATTGTTTAGCTAGAGTCCCAATAGATCTGAAGTCGAAGCATGTTTTGTTGTAGCACTTGATGGAGAATTACAGCTCTAGGGACGTCAAAATGTTAAATGAAAATGATTAAAATAGAGCTCACAGATGAATAAACAAATAAATTAACTAAATAAATAAATTGCATTTCTGGGTCAAATTAACATTCTGAATATTAAGGGTGTGTTCACAGTCAAAATGGAGACTAAATTTGGGCTAAATAAGAAACTAAATGTGGACTAGACCAGTCCACATTTGAACTCAAACTGGGCTAAAACTAAATGTAAATGCACCTTAAAGATGACCTTAAAGCTAAAAGAAACCTGTAAAATATGTTTTATTATGTAGATACCCACCTTTCCCTTTTCTGAACTGAGCTGCCTAAAATGCAGCAGACCTTCTTTAGTAGCATCACAAAAGATGTCTGACGATGAATCCCTCCTGGAGCCCGAATCTTCAGACGACCTGTCGACAGCCTGCAAGAGACAGAAATAGATTGTAAAGTGTTTCAATTTCCTGTATGCAAAATGAGCTGTTCTAAAGAGGAAATGTCATTCAAATGAAACCAGTCCAGTCATTGTTGACAGTTGGCACAGTTTTGAGAAAGTGCATGGTGAGTAACTTACCTTCCTTAAATTCTTCAGACCAGGAATTAGTGATCTCCTAAATTAACAAGAAATAAACAAGAGATAAAAGTGGTACTTTAACTGTGTACTATGTAACTTTTCTGGTGAAGGATATACCACTTGATTGTCACCATGGAGATGTTACTGCTTTAAACTTATCTATATTGCTTTTTTATTTCAAGTGTTTTATTTCTCAAAAATGCCTCTCCAATGTATTAACCTGCAACTAGACCTGATGCTGTCACTTGTCTCCAAGGAGCTAGATAAGCTAAATGCCATACTGTTGAACATACAAGGTTAAGCAATAGCATCTCCATTGAAACCTTCAAATTGAGAAGTTACGTAGCGTACCTTTAAGATAATGTACTTCAAAATCAAACTTACCCCTTTCGTTCTTCCCTGTAATTATCCAGGCCTTCGTCACATGATTTTGAACGCTCTGTTTTTGTCCCCGAGTCAGAGTCAATAATTGTGAGACGCATAGAATCTGAAAATGATATTGTACATATTATAACAAAGGATCTCTATATAGTACTGATTCCCTACAGTATCAGGTCTCAGTGGGTAAACACACTCATCTCCCACATATTAGTGCCATATGAACCATCTTGCACTCTGAGCACTGCTGGTGCCCAGAGTCAGGACTAAACTTGGGGAATCAGCGTTTCAGTTTTATGCAGCTAAAACCTGGAAGACGTAAGACAGGGCTCTCAGGCTCAAAACGGTTCTGTTCTTCTGCACTCTTCTATCCTAATGTTCATTTTATGATGATTGTTTGTGATTATTTATGATTCGATTTGGTGTATTGTGATTTGAATGTCTTTCTTATTCTGTAAAGCACTTTGAATTACTTTGTGTACCAATTGTGCAATACAAATAAGCTTGTCTTGCCTTGCCACTCAAAAAACATACCTTGGTCATGTGACAGCTGGCGACGAATCAGAGGCGAGGGGGAGGTAGGGCTGGGAGGTATTGTGGTGATGATAGGAGGCACAGAGATCACAGCAGATGCAGAGATGAGCGAACTGTCCTGGTCAATACTTGGACTTGAGGGTTCATCTAAAGAACGAATACACATATTTTCAAGTGCACATGACAGGCTTTCATATTTTTCTATGTATTTCTTCTTGTTTACACTTGTTTACACTCAGTTATGGAATTACCTCTACATATGTCAAATCTGCTGCCTGTGTTTAACTAGGAAGTAAAATTATAATCTAAAATTTTTAGACAAATGAATTATTTTTGAATATAATCAGGTTAACTCTGTTTTAGTGAAATGGTATATGCACTTAAAATTTTGGTAACATACATATTTAAAAAAAAAAAACATTTTATGAGGCACAGGAATATGTAACCAGAAAAGAATAAAATAAATTGCACAGGTTACAACATCGGCTTAAATAAAGGAAAAAGAAAAAAGATAACCCTTTTATGAGAGTTATTCATTACTGTGTCCACACCTTTCTCTCGCAATGGTTCCGATTTGCATGGCTGATGTTACATCACTTTGGCATGTTTGTTTAACAGCTGATTAAACAAAACAAGGAAATTGGAACCTTGTCTCAGAACAATTGAGCACTTCAGGGTCAGTAATCAAATCTGTAGCCCTAAAAATCGCCAGCTGCTCTCACATAAATAAAACAAAAATATTAAAATATTAAATTCACTTAAATAGATTAGGTCCATCTTCCGGCGAAATGAGGTGGTAAGATGAAGTTGTAGTTGGTCATTGGTCAGTGTGAAGGTTCCCAGAATCGCATGACTTATAGTTCACAATAAAAAAATAACTTTTACTCAGTGTATCAGCTATTTGTGAAATAAAATGGTATTGCCAATAAAGGCATTTGGTTGAATGAGACCCACAAGGAAGCAACTGGTAGAAACAGACAGTTTTAAATTATTTTAAGCAACTAGACAATTGTGTCTCTTTGTCATGGTTCACCATCAGAGTGTGGGAAGGAACAAGCCATTTAAAAATTGTGTTGTTTGGGATAGTACCTAATTTTCCTAGTTATAAATAGAGCTTAACTGCAGCTGAAATACCCTTTTTTGTTACGTCACAGTGCAGTTGAGCAATGTTCCAGTTTATTGCTTTGTATGATACCGGTGACATATGAGACATTTGTGAAGTGGGTGAGGGAACTTTTGGCAGTTCTATTTGCATGTATTTCTGTGTTGTTCCGCTCAAACACCAGAAGTGGTTTAGACACGTAACTTTCGCCTGCAGAACAGTGTCACTTGGTCATCATAGTTCAAAATGCCATAACCCACTTGCATTGTTGAGTCTTCTCTGTGTTGACAGAATACTTCACTTAGACTATAGTCAATGAAATGTGAGGGAAAGTGACCTAATTATTAAGTCCAGAGCGTATAAGTCAAGCATGACATTTTGACCCGACTTGTTGAATATGGAGCAGTGCATAGACTTTTAACTATCTGCTACATACCAGAGGTAGACACAAGTTTCCTTTTCTATTGCAGTTCTTTTGTTATGCTTGTGTTAGAGCTATTTGCAGACAGAGAGGGCATTAGAATTCACACTATAAATACAACCTCTGGGAATGGCATTCACTCACCATGAAATATACATTATATATATATTTTAAACCAAGTTTCAGTTGAATGAAACATTCTTCATAATTAAAAAAAATACACTTAGTAACCTTTCTGGTAGAGACCAATTAGCCTATTTAGAAATTGCACTGCTTTGCTTGGAATGTTCCACAGAATAGCATCACATATATCTCCATGGCTACAAGTAGGTGACGCTAGTGGGCTAAGTTACAGGTCCCCTCTCCAGATCTGTGGAGAGGTAACCCCATTAAAACTAAGACTGCAATAAAAACTGTGTCTAAATAAACGAATAAATGAAAACAGATAGGTTTAAAGCCATACTCTGGAACATTTCAGCTATCACAATTACATCTCCATGGAGACCAGCAGGGGGACTCTATGAGAAAAGTTACATAGTGCAGTTTTGGAGAAGGTTGAACTACTAATACAAGAATCCTATGTACAGTGGTCCCTCATTTATCGGAGGGGTTAAGTTCTAAAGTAGCCTGCAATAGGTGAAATCCGCAAAGTAGTCAGCTTTATTTTTTACAATTATTATATATGTTTTAAGGCTGTAAAACCCCTCACCACACACTTTATGCACTTTTCTCAGACAGGTATTAACATTTTATCACATTTCTCTCTTGTTTAAACACTCTCAAAGCTCAAACCTTCGTATATTATATCTCCCTTCCTTGAAGATCACAAATTTGTTGTTCACATATACCCAATCTGTCGGTGCAGAATGTTTCATCGGCATTGTGGGTTTTGTCGGGGAGAAAACTTGCAAACATACAGCACTTCAGAGTCACACTGCGATCCAACATTTATGTAAATTTGGCTGAACACATTCTGTACTATGCGGGAGACACGGCATGGAGGAGACTGACTGACAATGGTCTACATTCCCTTAGCCAATCAGGACACAGAACACAATGCACGTTCATATGCTGCAAAAAGAACATGCAAAATTGCAAAAAAAAGAAATCTCAGCGAGGCCGCGAAACTGCGATGAACTGCGATATAGCGAGGGACCACTATACTTCAGAACATATTTGTAGAGGTCTTAACTACAGGGTTAGCAGGTTATATAAAAGACCCTATGGAGAAGGTATATTTTGTTTACAGAAAACTTTGCTTTTGTGACAACTTACTGCAATTTTGTTTTAAAATAAATGTTTTGTCATTGAAAAAAATCTTACCAATGAACGGTATCGAATCCAGCGAGCCATCCAGGCGTGACCCAGTCTTCTGTTTCGTATCCTCCAACCTCCTGAAGTACGTGTCCCTACACATTGCTCCCTCTGACCCCGCTTTCACCAGCACTGGGGGCCTTTGAGTGTCTTCATTATTACGCTCATTGACCGCACAAACATAGGATGGGGGTCGATTGGGTTGGGCATCTGACTTTTTCTCTCGCCTCAAAACCACTACTGTTGCATCGAGTCCTTCAACACCTTCTATTTTAGTCCTTAAAGTCGAAATGGCTTTTGGTTGTTGCTCTATCGCTCCGTTGGTTATTGATGAGACAGCTGTAGATACGGTTTGTTGCTGTTTTAGTATGGCTACTTTGGAGGAGACGCCAGAGCAGGAGGAGGATCTAGCCGCTAGCCCACCTTCCGTCCGGTTTTCTATTTTCAGACTGTCGGCTCTGGTCCTGAGTAGATGTACAGGGGAGGTGTAGCCCACGTGGTTCCCCATCATGGTAGTTCTTTGGTCTTTGAGGGGCATGGGGCCTTGGGCAGAGGATAAGGCAGGAGAGAAGTCTGAGTTTTTGACAGGCAGGCGAGAAGGCCGAATGATGAGACCGTCTGCCTTGGATGGATCAGAACCTGGAGAGGACAGAGATGCTAATTAAGTCAACAATTATTGGCAAATGTATGATTAGGGACTATTATACATTTGTTACAGATGCACTATATAATTTTCTGTTCAATCGTTGCCTAACTAATCCACAGAGATGTCATTGCTGTGCCTAGAATGTTACACAATATGGCATTAGTCTTACCCTTTACCTGAAAAGTTATATAGTGCGCCTTTAACTGGCAACACTAATACTGCTAATTGTAGGTATGTACATTTTAGTGCCTCAGCATAATCTGTTGTTAGAAAATTAGCGGCCATTCTAAGATATGGTTGTAAAATTTAAATATGTGGAAAAATAATAATAAATTACTAAAACCTAAAAGTTGGAATGGAAACTTTTAAATGGTACCCTGCGGTTTCAGAAAGTACTACTGGTACTGTACTGTAAAATAATGCAATATTGTATATGATAAAAAAAATCTATAAACAGGTAATACTAACACAAAAAATATTAAAATGTTTAAAAGTATTTTTATTGATAATGATCATGCAAGCTAAAGAGCATGGGTACAAAAAGATGTTTCAACTAAGATTTTGATTATCTACTGATTTCTATGGGCCCTTCACTGTTTCATTGTTCTAACCTTTTGACAAGTTAATATGTAATTTTTTTTTTATTAAAAAAAGAATAGTCATAAATTTTGCTTTCATTATAATCTTGGATAATAAGGGATTATTTAAACGTACAACGTGTTTAAAATAACATATAATAAAGTAATACCTTTAGTAAACACAGAAGCAGCAACTGGCGAGTTTGTAATTCCACTTGCTGTCTGTCTGCTCACTTTACAATCCTCTCCATGACCTGCTCTCTCCCCCACAGTTCTATTCACACATCCCCCTGTCTCTGTAACCCGATGTCCAATGTAATCACAAGAGCGTGTCCTCATTTTGGCGACCCCTGCTGGCACGGACGACGGAATTGCATCCTGGGACGCACTTCGATGCCAGTTCTTTGCTGTCCTCTCTCCTCCACTCAGCCTTTCCTGGGAGAGACTTCGCAAGGAACCTACAGACTTGCACGCCGCATCTACCCCGCGATCATGTGACGCACTCCTCCGTCTGACCTGTGAACTAAAAACTCTCGAATTCGGCAGCGGTGGAGTGTGTGGTTGCTTGTACACTGAGTTAACATTAGAATTAGCCGCTGCTCGTAAGCTATCCAAGCGCTCCTGTATAGTCCTTGAGCCATAGGTGTGCAGCTTCTTGGAGTCTATGTAATCTTTGTACGTTGTGTAGTTTTTCCAATCGATGTTTTGGTGTGTTGGGGTGTTGGAAGCAGATGCTGACGGTGAATTATTGGGTGACATTTTTGTTCCTTGCGATGCCAATGTGACAGGGATGTTTGGCGATAACGTTTCGGGATAGTTCTGAGCAGTTTTTGACGTTGGTGTTTGGGAATATACTGGAGTATCTATAGAAGGGTATTGTAACTGCACACCTCCAGATACCGATGGAACAGTTGACCTTGGTTTTGCTGATTCAGTTGTAGTACCAAACCGGTTTTCTTCTGTCCGATGGCTTGGAGTTCTTAAAATATCATTACAAATTACAGATTTTATAGTAATAGGGGGTGCAGAAGGAGATGGAGGGACAGGTATTTCCACGCGGTAGTTTTTCTCTGTGGTGCGGATAGCTCCTTGGGCCATGGATGCAGCCTTGACTTCTATCCGTGGGTAGCAGATGGGAGGGGGCGCAGGGATGTTCCGGGCATTTCCGCTGTACGCCTCATTCCCTTTGAGGTATGCGTCCTGGGAGTACGCCTGCAACAGATTAAAGGCCATTATGTCACTAGGCTGTGAAGATGCAGCAATGCTAAAACTGAAGACAGATTAGCGCATTTCACTGGGTTAGGAGACATTTTTACTTTATATAGGTTGTTCACTTTATACCATGCTACTTGGACTCTGTTAAACAATCTTTGATCAGTCTCAAACAGAAACTGAAAAATTATAATGAAGTCACAGAACCCAGTCACAGTTTTTTAAAGGTGCATTATGTAACCTTTTTTAGTGAATGGTTTGTCATCTGCTTGTCTCCATTGAGATGTTCTTTGCTTTGCCTAGAATGTTCCTCAGTATGCCACTATAGTAACCCATCTTGCATTTATTCATTCAAACACATGCATTATTGCCATAAAAAGGGCTGTCTCTCCATAGATCTAACCCTTAACTGTGCCCAGTGGTATTGACTGCTCATCTCTTTAGTGATCAACGTTTAATGCCATGCATTTTAGACAAACCAATAACATCTCCATGCTGCTCCGGAAAAGTTATTGTGAACTTTTAAATTAGACTAATAATGATACAAATCTAAACAAATTAATTAAAATAACAGAAAGTCTGCAATAAGATGCCAGAACTGAGTTAGCGTGGCTTACCGAAGATCGCACCCTAAGGCAAGAAGACGAGAGGATGAACGAACGCCGGTGTTTGGTAACTACTGCTACTTCTGTCAGCATGTTTCCACATCATCAAAAATCTTCACTTCAAATCATAAAAAAATAATCTCCATATTCGTAAAAAAAAACCCCAAAAGCTTTACATTATGATAAAAAAGAATTGCCTGTATCCTTGGTTCTAGTGCTTGCTACACCATGTTCACAGCCCAGTAGCTCTTGTTAAAATGAAAGAGTGAGAGTTGTGGGGTTGGACTTTAATCAAATATGCCCTACCTAAGGTGTCAGATTACAGATGCTCTGCCACTTGATATTAATAAGGCATGCATTTAAACAGAGCTGAGTTTCCTGTTAAGGGAAAGTACCCATAAAATACAAATCCCCCAGAGTAAGAAGGAAGGGCTTTCAGATAACACTGAAAGCCATAGAATTTCAGTAGTAAGTAAGGTTAGGGTTAGGACACATGATATTGGAGAAGACTGCAATATGTAATATGGGTGATCAAGATTATTGAGATATTTTAATATACTTTTTGGCAATAATTTCTGCTGTATTAAAACTAAAATATGCATGCCTACATTTACTAGTAAAAAAAAAAAACCTTTACATAGACAAAACAAAGATTAAATCAAGTCTATTTTAGGACTTAGTAAGTACATTTAAAAATAAATAAATAAATAAAACAAAAGAAACATTGATATGTTTATGATATATAGTGCAGCTGTAGTAAGTATTATGATCAGGTAGGTAAACAGTATTAGTTTGGGAATCCCTCCTTACCAGAGCAGTGATATCCCGTGAAAACTGTAGTCCACAAGTAAGGCAAAGGTAAGCAGTGAAAAAGGCAGAAGCGGTAGAAAAGGATTAGGAGCAAAGACTTTAAATGGCAGATCTATGACAGATTCAAATAGCAATGAATTAGTAATGTTAGTAGAAGCATTAGTCTTAGAAACATAGATCCCAGGAAGTGGGAATCTGTTTTAATTTTTACATAGAACTTTTATTCCATAATAAAGTGCCAAAATTCCTTTTGTAATTCAACCCAAAAGCAATCCATGTATTCAGTTTATTTACTGACCTCTTGTGGCAAGACCTAAAATCATTGTGGTTGTGAGACATCACTGTCCTTGTAAAAATAAATACAATTTAAATAAAATCCTTGACCCATTCATTAAAGTTTTTTTGTTTTATCTCACAATAAATTTGACAAAATTCTCGTTGCGATCCGCTCCTAAAGTAATTCCTGTATTCGGTTCATTTACTGACCCCTTGTGGCGTGTTAAAAGCTTTGATGTTGTGAAACATCTATATCCTTGTTAAAAAAAAAAGAGAAAAAAATCCTTGCTTTATCGCGGTGTCCAAAATCCACACAAAAAATCAAATAATTTCTTTCTTGGCTGTTCATCAAAAATTCTGGAAACGGTCAGAATCAGCCGTAGAAAGTTTACTGCTCTCCATTAAAATAGCTGTCATCTTGCCATTGTTTTTTATAGCTTCCTTGTGGGTATACTCAGCATTTCTGTCACTCTCACCTGCTGGCTGTGCACTGGCCCCTCCCCTGTGCTGGCTTTGAGAACATTTCAGTGGCACTTGAAGCATACGCTAGCCCTCCACGCCTCCTCTGTTCTAGGCTACACAATCATTGGTCCAGCCCTGTCTGACGCACTCTGCTCTAGCTTTCTCCCTGCCTTCTGTAAACACTGCTTTGACAGGAGTCAGCTGACAGTGGTTGCATTCCCTTAGAGTGCAGGCGAGACCAATATATGGGTCAATAATACATAAAGTAAGAGTTGCTTTTATCAAACTTCATGCAGATGGGGTAAATAGGATAAGTGCTTTATGACATACAACAATATGAGTAGGTTATATATTGATACAATTTAGAAAGTGTTGGGTTTAAAGGGCCTATATTATGCTATTTTTTTTAATCTATATTATAACGTAACAAAACATACATAGTTTTGTTTCATTCACACATCTTTAACACACAAACTGCATATTTAGGCTGTGTTCTTCTCACAAACCAAAAACACTCAGTTCCACCTTGTGATATCATGTGGTGGAAGTGCTCCTCTGTGTTTTTAAATTCCATACGCCTTCATAGAATCATTTGGATGAAATTGCCCATCTCTACAGAACAAAAGGTTTCATTTTGAGCTTTGGAGATGTAGTAATAATAAAGGGTTACTCCAATGTGTGAAAGAAACAGAACACAACTCTGGGTATGTTTTTGACGAGGTGACATAACTCGGCTTAAAGCTCACAAGAATCCATTTTGTATGATATAGAACCTTTAAAGGTGCAATGTGTACATAATTTCAAAGTAGTATACTAACACAGAAATGCTTTAGTTAAAGAGGCTTTAGCAGATTTTTTTTTCATGTAATAAAGTAAAATTTTCCCAGTACAGACAGAATGTAAAAGCTGCTGTGTGCTGTATTCATCTAATTAAAAAGCATTTTTATCCTCTTTATCCTCCACCAGGAAGTAGTGATGTTAGCATGCTAGTTGTTGTTAGCATCACTGTGACTTTTCTGGCCTTGGAAAGTTGTGTAATCAACTGAAAAATAACACAATTCTACTTGTCTACTAAACCTTTTCCTTTTTCCTCTTTTCTTTCACCCCAAAACCAAAGGCACATTTCTGTGGCTTTTGGTGTGCTGCAACAAAGCAAACAAGTTATTTGTGGAATGTAGCGACACAGTGGGAACCCAGCACCATCTCTCCTCCAGAAGTGATTCCCAACAGTTGTGACTACCAGGGCTATCAGGGTGAAGCTGCCTGGCGTTGGTTTATCGCCTGGAGGGTTTTGAGGCCTGAATGTAGTGTGGGCTGATTTTGTGCATGACTGAACTCCTCAAAGCAGGCTGTACATTATATAGGATATGTAAAGGGACTGAGTCATCTAAGGTGAGGTCAGCCAGGACAATACAAAGGCGCTTTCTATTGCCACAATGCGTATATTAACTGCTGTTGCTAAACTGACAGGCCGATGGGATGTAAATAAGAGTCAATGGTACATCTCGGTAGTTAGTGCATCTTTGCACAGTCCATCTGACATCATCCTGTAACTGTAAATGTAAATGAGTACCACTGAGTGTACCACTAACTAACAACCACTGTACCACGGTACAGTCACACCTTGCATGTTAATTAACAGTACTGTATTGTAAATTGGGTGGGAGGGAATGAGTGCAGCTCCTGTCTGGAAATGTCAAGATTAAGCAAGCATTGAACATTTTATTTTATTGTTGTTGTCAATATGATAGTAAGAATTTTTAAAGAATAAAGTTCATTGTTACAAACAATAATCATTTGAAATGAATCTATAATTACATAAATATAAAAAAGTGCTTTTTACCTGACTTTTTTCATTGTCACTTTTACATATTTTTTACTCAGACAGTTTTATTTCTTTAATTATTTTTGATTAAATGTAAAATGGTTTATTCTTCAAAAAACTGTAACGCTTAAATTTACTTTGTGACATCCCTACTCCTATCATCTTGATGGTTCTTAAACCTTAAGAGGTGTTTTTGTAGCATGTTACACTTTACCAATTAAAAAAAGTAGTCTAAATTTCATTCAGGTAAAAAAAAAAAAGTAGAAGATTCTCTACATACCAGCTGTAGTATGTCCTCGTCCTTTGGCATCACACACAGTTCCAGTGAGGCATTGCTAATGAGTCAAAGGTGTGGGAGAGGAGTCAGGGCAAGATACAAAGAAATGTTAGAAAGCACTTTAGTATCAGGGGATTCAACATATCCTCCAAAAATCAGATTTTTTTTTAAGGAGACCCCAATGTGAAGGGGTGATACATTCTTCAACATGCTGGAATGTAATCTTAAAACATTTTTCTTTTAAAATTGGGCATACAAGTTAGGGATGGTCCAATATGATTTTTTTTTTTGAGCCAATACCGTTATTCTATATTTGGTTTGCTGCTGTGTCCGATATCGATATTTGCCGATGCCGATAATTGCTTTCTAATTCCATTTTGAATCATTAGTCTGTTCAAAAAGACAACTCTCATGCACTAAGGACAAACTAAGAATGATACTTGTAGGGTCGAAAAAATACAGAATATCAGTTTTGAACATTGATAAACTTCAGTACCGATATTTACTTATTTATTTTTAAGAACGATACTGATACTGGAACCAATATATTGCCTATCCCTAATCAAATATAGATAAGTAGATAAGCTGATGACCTTACCTGTTTTGGATCAAGGCAATAACTTGTGAATATGTCTTTCCAATGATGCTTTCTCCATTGACCTTCACAATGCGATCCCCTGGAAAGAGTTTAAGTTAAAAATGAGAAACCAATTCATTTCAGACACAACTTATTGTCCATTTGAAGTACAACAAAAAATATATGAAAATTTCCCTTTTCATTGGGACAAGGGCTGAATAACTACAAGATATATTTGGGAAATATCGAAATTTTGATTTCCATACACACAGTATTTTAAACATATTAAGATTGTAGAGAATTCTGATTAATTATGCTGGCTTTGTCGTTGGCTGCAGTAACATTCACAACTAGTATAAAAATTATTATTATTATTATTTATGCTGCTGCTAAGACTGTTACTGTTTGTGCTAATGTTTACACAGTGGTTATTTATGGAGGTTTGTTGCATGGGATCTTGAAGCTTTGTATCGCACTTTATATAAAAATGAACCACTTTAATTTCTTTAAACACAATTTTCTATAAAAATGACAATAAATATAAAATATAATCTTCAATGATTTCTGGAGGTGTATTTAGGGTAGAAACCAGATAGTAGCAGGAAAGGTTGCTCAGTGCTTCCCTGGAGGGGAGATGGGACAGATAAAAGCAGACAGCTCTGAAGGCCTGTCCAGACCACTTAACATTTCCACAGGCACAGAGTGTGAAACGCTGACAGGAAGGTGCACTAAGCTTCAGTAGAGACACCTCCAACTCAATCTGAAGCTACGAAGAGAAGCGTGCAATCAATCTATCAACACCTCATACAACCATCTCTTGCTACGATTGAGAAAATATGGTTTCATGAAATAATTGAAAAAAAAAAAAATTGATCCTATAAACATTATTTGTAATGGATTTTTCAAAATTCGTAACCCGTATTTGATGGGAATTTGTTTATTTATGTTGTTGTTTTTAATGTAGTAACTTATTGCTCAGTTATTAATGTAATTTCTAACCTGGCTATATATCGCAAGAATTTGTCATGCTGTGCAAGATTATGTAATTTCAGCTATTTAATAAAAACTATTCACATATCTTTCAATATGTGACAGATGTACAATATTGTTTAAGGTTCTGTAATTATGTATATGTACCTTTGTTTTCTTAGTGGAACCCTTTTATTATTGTTATAATGTTTCATTGTTGCTGTTCATTTATTGCAGCTCATGTGTTCTTAAAGGTGTAATATGTGGAAAGTAGAGTGTGCCAATTGATGATCTCAACAGAAATGTTATTGCTTTGCCTAGAATGTTCCATAGACTGTCATTAAATTTATCTAACTTTTAAATGTCATAATGTGGACCACTCTAGGCAAACTGATTTCATCTCCATGGAGACCAACAAGTGACATATCCCTCAGTAGAAAAGTTACATCATGCTCCTTAGGAAAATTGTTAAGGGTGAAAGTATCAATGTAAAAAGTTGTCTTCAATATTATTGTTTGATCACATAATTTTCTGCAACAATATATCAAACTTCAAAATGTTGTTGTGACAGGCCTATTTAAACTGTATAAGAATGTATAACAACCAATATGGGACTGATTACCTCCTTGTTTCTTTTAAATCTGACTGAATGTTG